>NC_088379.1:160776590-161082272 GCF_037993035.2 Macaca fascicularis | reverse complement strand
CTGTTTTGAATGTGCCATCTACTTTCTACCTTCTTACCATCACACTAATTCATATCCTTATCATCTATCTCAGGGAGTAGTATATTTATTCTTGAAATGAGAAATGACTAAGTGCTTCTTTAAATGAGAAATGACTAAGTCCTTCTAATTTACCAGGCACTGTGCTTGGCACATGGAATGGTCAGATATGATTTTTTTTTTCTTATCTAGCTTAAACTTTAGTTTAGAAATTAAGGACACTGATAGTTGTATAATTAAAAATGTTAAAAATGTCCCTGAAATGATGATGATGATGACAGTAATAGATACAGTCATACATGAGAAAATAGCTAGACAACCTGAGACCAAAGGTTATGGCTGGAGGAACTGGTGCTTGAGTTTAATATGATGGCTGAATAGAGGATAATTAGGTAAAAAGGTGGGAAAGGCATTCCAAATGTAGGGCACATGTTTAAAGGCAGGAACATACTTATTTAATGATCTTCAAGGAGGCCAGTCAATGTGTCTGGCATAGAGAGACAGCAATACAGAAGCATTCTAGGAGTTGGGGCTTAAAAACAAGCTAATATTTAGATCATGTGAAGATCTGAAAACAATATTAAAGGTTTGGGTGTTTTTCCCAATAGCAACAACAAGTATTTCCAGTAACCTCTTAACTTGTTAAGCTTCCCATTTATAGTTTTCTTCTGGCAAGCCTCCAATCTGAATTCTATGTATTTTTTCCAGTTTTTCTTTACTGCCATAAAAATCTATTCATGCAAATCCCTATCTGTTGCATATTGTACACATATACCTCTTCTACCCTGACATTATTCCAACCCTACTCAGGTAGGCCAGCCTCCAAGATAGCCTTCAAAGGTTCCCTACTCCATGCCCTTGTGTGGTTGAATCAGACTGACTTGTGTAACTAATTGCAGATTGTGAAAGTGACAGTGTGTTCTGTGACATCATCCTTTATTTGCTCTCCTTCTCTCAGATCATTGTCTCTGAAGGAAGCCAGTTGCCGTATTATGAGGACACTCAAGAAACCCTATGGGGAAACCCATGAAGCAAAGAATTAAGACCTCCTGCCAACAGACAATGAGGAATGAAAGCCTCCTGCCAATAGCCAACATAAATGGAGGCTCCTGCCAACAGCCATGTGAATTATCCATCTGAGAAGTGGATCATCCTTTCTCAATAAAATCACAAAATGATTGAAGTACTGGCCACCATCTTGTCTGCAAGCTCACGAGAAATTCTGAACCAGAACAACCCAGTAAAGCCAGTTCCAAGCTCTAACTAATGAATATGTCCATCGTTAGTTACCCTTTTGTACTCTTATCAATCGATACTCTCCGACTTTCAGTAAATCTGGTCTCTTCCAATTAAAATACCAGAGGGAGTAGTTTCAAGAAGCCATCTAAATATTGAAGTTCTTTTGTCCCTAATATTCTGTTACTGGTATCTGGGAAGAAATTCCATATGATACTTTCGTCCTTAGGAGATGCACAGGCTTAGATAAAGTCCCATTTATAAGTATGCACAAAATATTATAACAGTCACTTTTAATCGACCTATACAAAATGAAAATCTTAGATCAAACATCTATCATACATTTATTAGAGTGTATTGTGATTATTGATTTGTTTATAAGACTCCTCATTAACTTGTAAGCTATTTCTGGTTCCAAAATCTATTGGAAAAATATAGTAGATACAGAAAATCATGGGGCTCAGTAAAAAACATCCTATTAATATTGTATCAATTGATTGCAGAGTCCTAACTCTTGTGAATGTGTGCTTGTAAGTTTGAAATATACACAAGATCAGGTCACTACCAGAAATCAGGAAACCAAGAGTCTTAAGAGGCAGAATAAATACTGAGGGACAAATAATAGGACAAATGGAGAAAACAGACAACTAGCCAAAATCAGACTTTTTCAGGCATCTTAGAGAAGAAGTAGAACAAGAAAATGGAAAATCACCAGGTGAGTTCTAGAGGTATGTTTGAAATGATTATCTTTCATCTGCCTTTTGAAGCCAACATTTAAAGAGAATCTTGTGGCTGTTGTCAGATGAGACATTCTAAAAAACATTTTAGAAATGAATTTAATTTTTGACTGACTCATGCATATCAGTTCAGATGAAATAGGAGTGTAGTATTTATCCTCTATTTTCTAGTTCCAATGGTGGAACTATTGTGTAATAATATTATGTAATAATATTATGTAACTATTCCTTGTGTAATAATAATATTCAGCCTTAGTGCTTCCCATGCCTGATAATTTCTCAAGAGGAGGTGAATCATACTTTTCTCTGCAGTGATAGCTAAAAGGTGACTCTGCATCATAATCTCTTAGCAGGAGTCAATGTAAAACTTACCTATTTCTCTAGAAAAATCTCACAAAAAATATGGAGCATCTTAAGCCACACTGTGCCACCTAAATTCACTAGCTCAAAACCACAGTGGTAAAGTTGCATAGTTGTGAGAGACCATATGGCCAGAAAAGCCTCAAACATGTGTTATCAGGCTCTTTGCAGAAGACATCTGTTGATCATAGATACAAAGTAATGAAAGGGTTCTATAAGCCACATATGAAAATGTAATATTAAAGTGAAACCCAATATTCATGATAATTGGTGATTGGCTCCTGTCTTTTGGCCAGACTCATTCTTCAATGAGGACAGTCTAAAATTTGTTATTGTTTGTTTATTATTCTATGCGAGGGTGGGAGAGTTGAAAATGAGAGTCCTGGTGATTATCTGGAACTTTCTCAGCCCATGACAATTGTTCAGATTCTATGGAATCAGTCAACTCCCCACCTATTAAATAAATAGCACCCTCCCTCACTCCCCCCCCCCCTTTTTTAAAATAAGAACTAGTAGAAAGCTACCTGAAAATTTTTTTTATTAATCTAGTAACAATAAACAATACATCCCACATTTTCTGTGAACAGAATCCACTTACATTTTAAGACAGAATTTCACTAAACTTTAGTGTTTTATTTTATATAAGATACTCAGAATAAAAACCTGAAAAATAATATAATTTCCAGAATGAAGATGAGTTTTCTGATATGATAAAGGAGAACTGATTATAATAGAATGAAAGATTTACTTCTCAGTCATAAGAACATGTCTGGAAGCATTGTGTAGGTTAATATTCATTTATCATATCAAAAAAGACACTAATTTTCCAAGTTGCATAGAAATCCTGAGGAATGAGGTAGACACAAAACAACATTTGATAAAAAAAAGTTTTATGTCCCCTATGATTTTCATTTATGGAGTCATTAATTAAGTAGGATGGTGTGACGCAGTGATATCAGACCTGAGATAAAACTTGTTGAGAAACAAGCATCTTCCTCTGTGGAAAAAATACCAGACATTTAAAATCACAATTAAACCCAACTGCCTATTTTCTAAGGGACATCTTTAAATAAACATAACCAAAACTAAATATTTTATTCCTCTGTATCTCTTAAGCCTGGTCCAGTCTTCTATTTTACTCTAAATTGTGCCAGTATTCACTCAGTTGCTCAAATCAAGAAAGACAAAAACAAACACGTATTACCTTTTGATTTCTCCTTTTTTAAAAAAAAATCCACATCTAATATATCAATATATCCTAATTGTTCTACCTGCAAAGTATTTTTGAATCTGTCTGCTTCTCTCAAACTCAGGACCATAATCATAGTCAATGTCATCATTATCTCTTCCTCAGAACGCTGAAAACCTACTTAGCTATTTAGACCCCCTCCTTTCCATCTTTGTCCCCCACCACTCCACCAGCTACACAGGAAGCAAAGTAATCTTTTTGAAATATAAAACAAATCACATTACTATCCTGTTTAAAATGACTTCTTCCTGCTTTTATACTATAAAATCTATGTTATTAACCATGGCTTACATCTTGAATGATCTGACCACCACAAACACTATCTCTTAGGCTACTCTACCCTTCCTCATTCTGATCTTCAGAAAGAAACTGAAAGACACCACACATTCTTCCATATCAGAGCCTTTATGTTAATGTCTACTGATCCTTGGATTTAGAAAGCCCAACCCATGATCTTCATATTTTCACTAGGCCAACTCCTTCTTAAACTTTTAAGTCTTAGCTTAAATTTGGTGCAGTCAGAGAGGCTTTCTGACCATGCCCTCAAAGACAGTGGCTTACTCACTGAGTGATTGTTCTCTTTTCCCTATAATATTTTATTGTTTAGCTCCTTTATAGTACATGATATCCACTGTTACGTATTCTGTTGATTTATATACATATATATCCTGACTCTCTCTAAATTGGAAGATCCATCTGGGCAAGAACCATATCTGTTTTCTTCAACTTTGTCTCTCCAATACCTCACATGCCTCCTGTGATATATAAAACATTCAAATGTGTTTGGTATGTGAATAAATACGAATTAGGCTCCAAGTGTAATTTGTCCTTAATTAGTATGAAATATAACACAGAACCTTGCACACATTCATCTGGTGTGGAGTGAGAGGAATTTGTTTATATGTGGAAAATGCTTTAATTATATTTTAAATATGTTTGGTTCAACATACAAACAATTGAATGAGTTTAGCAATATTTCAAATTGTTGTGCTGCTAGAGTTCCTTATTTCTTTTTGTGATAACTCTAGTCAGTTATCTTCTTAATTTCCAAGAAGTTTCGAAGCAAAAATCCTAAGCAATTATATTTTCTCCTTTTCCTTCAGTCAAATTCTGCTTTTTGATATTTCCAAAAGGCCAGAAGCACTGATTTGTTCTGACTATGTTACTTGTTTAGTACTTGAAATGATTAAAAGTTTAAAAATTTCATTTGTTTGTATCAGAATTTTTGTGGAAATTTCATACTTCAAAACACAGTACTCTAGAAATTAATTTGAAACAGTGTCAGTTAGAATTTTGTTAAATGTCTACCCCACCCAAATGAAGAACATAAGGTTCAATATAATGCTGCCATAACTTTGCACTCACTGTGTGCCAGGAACTTTTCTTGGCGCTTTATATATATCGAATCATTTAATGCACCTACAAGCCTTATAAGGTAGGTACCATTACTATTCTCATTTTGAGGTAAGATAAATGAGTTACATAAAGGATAAGAAACTCACTGAAGATTAAAGTTACAAAGCAGAAATTCAAACCCCCAATATGTGTCTACAGAATGCAAGCTCCCAACCATTACACTGTACTACTTCTTTCTAAAACATCTCAATCATCTTCACAGGATTGTCCAAAACCAGCTCCAATAAAACCAATAACATGATAGTACATAATATCACAAGTCAAGCTAGAACAGGAAAATTATCAAAGTAATAAATATTCCGAGCTAGTTAACAAAGTAAAGCGATATTTAAAAACAAACAAGAACAAAATGAAAACCAAAGCAATATTCTTACATAATTTCCTTAATAGAAAACAGGCCTCTAAAGAGTTATATTTAGTTGATCTGGGTCACAGGTAACATATTTAGTTGAAAAGGTCATAGTGCTATTCAAATTGGGTAGCACTTTAAAAAAAACATTTAGGTAGTAATTTGCCAAGCTCCTTTTGAATAATTCTTTAAAAAGAAAGGTTTGCAATGAAGAAAACAATAAAGAGAATGTGAACCTAGAAAAGAAAGGACATAGTATGGCTTTTCAGCTACGTTCTTTTTATTTCACTTTTTTCTGCTTACATTCAACTTCATCATGGAAGGAGGCTGTACTGGTTATCAGCAGGCAATTTATTTTCTTGTAACTAAACTATATCTATACCAACACTTGTCATACTGTGGTCAAATGTGAAAGGAAAATTTCTGTATGTGCTTGTATCTATGTATGTCTTCATCATGTAATTTATTCTTCAACAACATAAGTTTGAGCTGCACTGGTCCAGTCCACTTATAGGTGGATTTTTTCAACCAAATGCAGATAAAAAATATAGTATTCACAAGATGCAAAACCCACATATACACAGGGCCTACTTTACATATATTCAAGTTCCCCAGGGCTGACTGTGGGACTCTCATATGCACAGAATTTTGGTATGGGGAGCAGGTTTTCTGGAATCAATCCACTACACATATCAAAAGATGACTATAATAGTTGGTGGTGCAGATAGTTTTAGTTTAAACTGCCAAACAGAGTATAGACATTTCTAGAGAAAGATTTTTATTGAAAACTTATTCTCTACCAAAAACTATAATCCTTTGCTCTGTCAGAGATGCCCTTTATCAAGTAGAGGAGGTTCCCTTTCAGGACTAACAGAGAATTCTATCAGGAGTGAGAGTTAGGTTTTATCAATTTTTGTTCCTGCTTCTATTGAAATGATGATATGATTTCACTTTCTCTGTCTTGCAGTGCAAAAAATTACATCAATTGATATTCTAAGATTAAACCAACTTTGACTTCCTGAATAAGGCCCACTTGATTATGGCATATTATCTTTATATATATGCGTGTGTATATATGTGTCTATATATATACATAGACACATATATATAGACATATTTATATACACACATATATATGGAAATATATATATGTAGTTGAATTCGATTTGCTAAAATTCTGTTAAGAATTGCATCTATGTTCATGAAGATATTTGTTTGTAGTCTTTTTTAAATGTCTTTCGTTCAGAGTAATAATAACCTCAGAAAATGTGTTGTGGAGTATTTCTTCTTCAATTTGTTAGAGCAATTTATGTAGAATAGAAACTATTTCTTCCTTAAATGGATTATAGAATTAACATACATAGACTATTCAGGTAATTTATTTTAAAAATAAGTTTAGTAGCTTGTGCATTTAAGTGAATATATACATAGGCTATTCAAGTAATTTATTTTTATCAATAAGCTTAGTAGCTTGTGCATTTAAGTGAATTTGTCCATTTCATCTAAGCTTTCAAGTGTGTATATATCACATGTTCTTTATTCATCTGTTGATGGACATTTGGGCTCTTTACACATCTAGGCTATTATTGTGAATAACTCTTCAATGAACATGGGTGTACAGATCTCTTCAAGAGCCTAATTCCAATTTTTTAAATATATTCCCCGTAGTGAAATTGCTGGATTATATGGTAGTTCTGTTTTTTTTGTTTTTGGAAGAACCTCCATACAGTTTTTCACAGTGGCTGTGCTAATTTATATTCCAACCAATAGTGTCAGAAGGTACCCCATTCTCCACATCTTCACCAGCATCTGTTATTCCCGGTCTTTTTGATAAAAGCCATTTTAAGTAAAGTGAGATGAGATCTCATTGTGGTTTTGATTTGCATTTCTCTAATGATTAGTGATGTTGAGCATTTTTTTCAGATACTTGTGGGTCATTTGTATATATTCTTTTGAAAAATGTCTATTCAGAAAGTTTGCTCATTTTTAATTGGATTATTTTTTTTTTGTTGGTTGTTAAAGCTCCTTATATATTCTGGTATTAATCTATTGTCAGATGGATCGTTTGCAATTTTTTTTTCTATTCTTTGAGTTGTTGCTTCACTTTTTGATTGTTTCCTGTGCTGTACAGAAGCTTTTTAGCTGGATGTAATCTCATTTGTCTAGTTTGGCTGTGGTTACCCATGTTTTTGAAGTCTTACACAAAAATATTTGCCCAGACCATTGTCCGAAAGTGTTTCTCTAATATTTTCTTCTAGTAGTTTCATGGTTTCATGTCTTAAATTTATGTATTTAATTCATTTTTATTTAACTTTGGTATATGGTGAGAGATAAAAATCCAGTTTCATTATTCTGCATATGGTTATCCAGTTTTCCCAGCACTATTTATTGAAGAGACTGACCTTTCCCCAGTATGTGTTGTTAGCACTTTGGTCTTGGAGATCGCTATCGTGTTTAAGTAGTTTTCTTAAAACTGCTATTTTGAATTCTTAGAGAGTTCACATATTGCTGTTTCTTTAGGGTCAGTCATTAATGTATGTCTGTGTCTTTGCTCTGAAGGATTAGTTATTTATTCTAGTCTTCTCTGTCTGTTTTATTTTGGTTTTTCTTGTATTTTTGCATTTAGAGATTCTTTATAATTTACCTATTGATTTTTCCAACAGGTTACTGCCTCTTTTTTGGCACGATTGTATGGCACCTTAAGCCCACGTTTGTCTCGATTCTGGTAAACAATCAGAGTGCTGCTAGTCCTAAATGGTGGAGCTCCTGAAGGGGATATTCCACTAGTGTGGGAAGGCTGGTGAGCGGTTCGTTCCCAGGGCACCTCTGAAACAGACCTACCATGTGGTGCTGCTGAACCGCCACTCCGATTTGGCAACTCTTTTGGCAGAGTTACAGAGCAAAGTTTCCATGGCTGGAGATGGGAGTCCTGCCTTTCCCCTTTGTTTCTGACCGTCTTAAGGGCTATTTTTCTCTCCAGGCATTCTCAAGGCTTCCCATGAGTTGACGCAGGGACAGGTTTCCTGCAAGGGAACCCAAAATGGTGAGAAAGCTGGTTGTCCATCCTCAATCTCACTCTTTCCAATGTAGAAACCATGAGTCAGATGGAAATTTTCTGCGAGCTTGGTACTTCGCAGATTGTGATGAGGGGTGTTATGGATATGAAAGTCCAATTCCCTTATTATCTGCTGGAGTTTTTTCCCTTCTCTTTGGCCCTGGGAACTGTCACATCATCATATTTGAATTCTGAAATATTGCAGTGTTGTAGATTTGGTTTTGGTTTTCTTCAGATGGGAGTGAGAGTGAAGCCAGCCTGCTGCTATACCCCAGTTTGAAACCAGAACTTAATTTGTTCTTATCTTTAAAATTTCTTAAGGTGGAAGTTCTGGTTATTTATTTTGGACTTTCCAAATATACTCATTTAACACTATCGATTTTCCTCTGAGTACGACTTTAGTTTCATCCTACACATATTGATATGGTGCATCTTCATTTCATTTTTATATTCATAAAATTCGAAATGTTTTCTCATTATTATTTTGATTTATTCTTTTATTCATGGTTTATATAAAATTATTTTGTGTGTTCATGTTTATTTGCATGTGTTTATTTCTTCTATATACTTAGAAGTGAAATTCCAGATCATCTGGCAACTATATGTTTAATCATTTGAGGAACTGCTACACTGTTTTTCAAAGGAGCAGCATCATTTTAGAGTCCCACCAGCAGTCTATGAGGGTTTCAGTTCCTTTGCATCCTTGCTAACACTTGTTATTATCTGACTCTTTGATTCTAGTCATACTATCATGTTTAAGTAGATTTTCATAGTGGTTTTGATTTTTAGTTCCCTGATGACTAATGATATCAAACTTTTTATGTACGTATTAGCCATTTGCATATATTCCTTAGAAAAACGCTTATTCCGGTTCTTTGCTTCTTTTTTAATTGGGTTATTTGCTTTTTTATTATCAAGTTGTAAGTGTTGTTTATATATTCAGGATACAATTATCATACCAGTTATACAATTTGAAAATATTTCCCCATTCTGTAGATTTTTTTTTTTATTCTCTAGTTGGTGTCCTTTAAAGCACAAAATTTTTAAATGTTGACAAGATTCAATTTTATTACTTTTACTTTTTTTGTTCATGCTTTTGGTGCTAAATCTAATAATTATTTGTCAAAACCAAGATAATGAAGTGTTAGCCCTATGTTTTCTTCCAAGATTTTTATAGTTTTGCTCTTATATTAGATCTTTGATTCATTTTGAGTTAAACTTTATATGGCATAAATTAAATATCTACCTTCATTTTTCAAACATAACTGTTGACTTGTACCAGGAAATTTGGATATACTGAGGAATAACTGTATGTACCACACTGTCTTGATTATCGTGGTTTCGTAGCTTTGAAATCAGTAAGTTATAAATCCTCTTATTTTGGTCTTCTATTTCAAAATCATTTTGGCTATCATGAGATGCTTACAATCCCATGTAAGTTTCTGAATCAATTTCTCAATTTTTATAAAGAAGTTAACTGGAGTTCTCACAGGGAATCTGATAGCTGGAATTAAATTGCTAGAACAATTTGGAAACCATTGGCATTTAAAAAATGTTATGTCTTCCAATCAATAAACATGAGTTGTTTTTGCATTTACTTAGATCTTCCTTAAACAATGTTTTGCAGTTTTCAGAGTGTTACGTTTGCACTTCTTCTGTTAAATATATTACTATTTTGTTCTTTTCGATGCTATTATAAATACATTGGTTTCTTGATTTTATTTTCAGACTGTTCATTGTGATACGTTTTGTGTATCCATTTGTATCCTACCAGCTTGCTGACCTTATTTATTAGTTGTATTAGTTTGTGTGTGTGTGTGTGTGTGTGTGCATGTGTGTGTATTCCTTAGGATTTTCTAAATACAAGATCATGTAATCTTCCAATAGGTAGTTTTACCTTTTTCTTTTCCAATTTAGATGCCTTTTATTTTTTTTTCCCTGCCCTGGCTAAAATAGCTTGTACACTGCAGTATAGAAGTGGTGAGAGCAGACATCCTTGTCTTGTTCCTGATGTTGGGAAGAATTTATCCAGTTTATTCCGTTAAGTATGATGTCAGATATGGGTTGAGAGTTGTCCTTTATCAGTCTGAGGAAGTTTTCTTCTGTTCCTTATTTCTTAAGGACTTCTAAATCACAAAATGTTACCGGTTTTCATTAAATGTTCTTTTGTGTCTATTGAGATGAGCATGCAATTTTTATTTTTTAATGTATTGATATGCTGTATTGGGTTAATTCATTTTCAGATGTTAAACAAACCCTGCATTCCTGAGAGAAGTCTCACTTGGTCATGATGTGTATTATTTTTATATGTTGTTAGATTTGGTTTGCTAATATTTTATTGATTTTTCCTTTATAATCCTTTTTATTTCTTTCAGGCCACTAGTAATGATCCTTCTTTCATTTCCAGTTTTAGTAATTTGAGCCTTTTCTTTTCTTGGTCATTCAAGCTAAAGGTTGATTTTGTCTTTTCAAAGACAAGCTTTTGGTTTTACTGATTTTCTCTATTGTTTTTCTGGTCTCTGTTCATTTCTAATCTAATCTTTATTATTTTCTTTCCTCTGTTTGATTAGGTTTAGTTTGCTCTTCTTTTTCCAGTGTCTTAAGGTAGAAGTTTAGGTTATTGATTTGAGGGTTTTTTTCTTAATATAATCATTCACAGCTATGAATTTCTCTCTAAACACTGCTTTAGCTACATGATATAACTTTAGTATGTCATGTTTTTATTTTGAGTCATCTCGAAGTATTTTCTGATTTTACTTATTTCTTCTTTGACTCATTGATTGTTTAGGAGTGTATTGTTTAATTTCCATATATTTGTGAGAGCTCCAGATTTTTTCCTGCTATCAATTGCTAATTCCATTTCATTTTGTTCAGGAACATACTTTGTATTTTTTTGTGTGTAAATTTATTGAGACTTATTTAACAGCCTAGCAAATGGTCTATCCTGGAGAATGCTCCATGTGCACGTGAGAAAAATATACATACTGCAGCTGATGGGTGCAGTGTTCTAAAGAGTCTGTTAGGCCTACTTGGTTTATACAATTGTGTAAGTCTCTTATATCTTGTGGATCTTTTGCCTAGTTGTTTTATCTCATATTGAAAGTAGGTTATTGAAGTCTCCAACTATTGTTGTTGAACTATTTCTCCCTTCACATCTGTCAACATTTCTTCATATATTTTACCACTCTGTTATTGGTTTATAACTGTTGTATCTTCCTGGTGGATTGATCTTTTATCTCCTGAGGCATCTTTTGTTTCAAGTCTATTTTGTCTGAGGTCAGTATAGCTTTCTTGTGGTACTCAATATGTCTTTTTCCATCTTTTGATCTTTATTCTATTCGGGTCTTTGAATTTAAATTGTGTCTCTTCTATGCAGCAGAAAGTTGGCTTTTTAAAATCCAGTCTGCCAATCTTTTTTATTGGATTTTTCAATCAATTTATATCTAATGTTATTTTTAATACAGTTGGGTTTTTGCCTATCATTTTATTTTCATTTTCTATTTGTCTTATCTCTTTGTTTATTCTATTCCTCTTTTTCTGCTTTCTTTCTCTTTTTTTCAAAGCAACAAAGGCAGAGATTTATTGAAAACAAAAGTACACTCTATAGGGTAGGAGTGGGCTGAGCATATGGGCTTAGGAGTACTTTTTTTGCTGCTTTCTTTCCCAATAATGAATATTTTCTTGTGTAACATTTTAATTCCTTTAATTATTTTTACTACATTTGTTTGAGTTATTTTCTTGGTGATTGCTTTAGAGCTTACCATATACCTCTTAACTTATCAGAATATTTTTCAAACTTATATGAATTTAATTCCCATAGTATATGAAAATATTACTCCCACATATTTCTATTTGATTTCCCCTTTCAGTGCTATTACTGTTATATATATTATATCTACAATACATTTGATAATTATTCTTTACCATCTGAGGTGATTTACTTACCTAGGATAGCTTTGCTCACTTCCATCTACTTTATGCTGTTATTGTCAGATACATTACACGAGTATTGCATTTCTGTATAAACCCAATATGGCATATACATATATAGATATACACATACAACTTAAAAAATCACTTGAGAGAAGAAAAAAAGAATATGAATTTTTATACTTATTTAAAATAACATAATAAACTTTATCTATCAATGCCTTTTGTTTTCTCCTGTAGATTTGAAATACCATTTGGTCTCACTTGTTTTCAGACTGCAGAAAATCTTTTAATATTTCTTATAAGGTGAGACAGCTAGCAACAGAACCTCTTTGTGTTTATCTGGGAAAGTCTTATTTCATCTTCAATTTTGAAAGACATGTTTGCAGGATATATAGTTCTCTGGAGTGTTTGTCAGTTATTTTTTTCTCTTTCATGCCTAATAAAATGTTTTCTCACTGCCTTCTGCCCTCTAGTATTTCTGTTGAGAAGTCAGTTATTAGTCCCATTTGTTTTATGCATAAGCAATGAGTTGTTTTTATCTTACTGCATTCGACCTTTCCTCCTTGTCTGATTTGCAGAATTTTTACTATGATGTGTCTTCTTCTGGATCTCTGCGTTTATCTTATTTGGAGTTTATTGAGCATCCTGGATGTGTAGGTTATTATTTTTCAATAAATTTAGGAAGTTTTCTGCCATTACTTTTTCAAATATTTTTTCTTTCTCTCCATCTGATATTATAAGTAAACATAACTATCATGCTTAATGGTATCCTGCCTTTGTCTGAGGCTTTGTTAGTTTTTCTTTATTCTTCTTTCTCTCTTCTCTTTGGCTTGTATAATCTCTACTACTATATCTTCAAGTTTACTAATTCTTTTTTATGTCAGTTAAAATCTACTATGTAGTCTTTTGGGGCAATTTTTATTTTAGGTACTGTATTTTTGAACTCTAGAATTCCCATTGCTTCTTTTTATGAGTCATATCTCTTTATTAACATATTTAATATAACATTGTCATCACGCTTTTCTTTTTTACTGCTTCAATGCTTTTAGTTCTTCTTTTTTTTTTTTTTTTTTTTTTTTTGAGACAGAGTCTCGCTCTGTCACCCAGGCTGGAGAGCAGTGACATGATCTCAGCTCACTGCAACCTCTGCCCAGGTTCAAGTGATTCTCCTGTCTCAGCCTCCCGAATAGCTGGGGTTACAGGTCCCCACCACCACTTCCAGCTAATGTTTGTATTTTCAGTAGAGACAGGGTTTCACCATATTGGTAGGCTGGTCTCAAGCTCTTGACCTCAGGAGATCCACCCACCTTTGCCTTCCAAAGGGCTGGAATTACAGGAGTGAGCCACCGTGCCCAGCCTCTTTTAGTTCTTTAAATATATTTATAATGGCTTCTTAGAAGTTTAGTTACACTTACATGAAGTTTCTGTTGTCTGTTTTCTTTTTTTACTGGTACATGGGTCATACTTTATTATTTGTTTGCATGCCTTGAAATTATTGTTGAAACTTTGACCTTTTAGATAAAACGTTGCTGCAACTTTAGGTACTGGTCCTCTCCCCTTTCTGGGGCTTGCTATTGTTATTTCTGGTTGATTTATTTAAAGATTGGCTTGAAAATTTTAATTAACTCCATTCCATCCTCTATCAGTGTTAGGCCTCTAATGTTGTTCTTCTTGAAGGCACAGCTTTGGGTATGCATCCTGGGACAACAGTGGTTTGATATGGCTCTCTCATTCTTTTTCCCTGACCATATTCAGCTGTTAAATTCCAATAACTACCGAATGATGGATCTATTGTTTTCAAAAGTATCCTGAATAAATTTCTCTACACCAATCTAATAAAATTCTAGTTCCTTTGAAGGAGACTTTGAAATTATCTTTGTAAAAATTATCACTAAGACAATCATTACAGTGAAATAGATCTGACCTAACTGACTCCATCTTGCTTCTAACCTCTAACAAGTCCTTGTTCACTCCTTTGAATAGGCCGCACTGACTCTGGGAGGAACTTAGTTTATGGTTTAGCTTTGAAACAAAGACAAAGCCCTTTCCCCAAACAAACCTCCTTCCTGCCTAGGGACTAGAGTGCCTTTGTAAGACTATCAAATTAGCCAAAAGATCGGAAATTATGTATCAGGAGTCGCGCCACTGGAGGCTGCAAGTTTGTAAACCCTCTCAGACTGCTCCTGAGGATAACATCACTATTACAAAACCTAAGATCAGTGCTTGAGATATTTAACAGACCCTGCACTTGATGGATCAGCTGGCACCACCCAGATGGATAAGGTGACTCATCTGGTTTTGTGGTAGCTGGCTCAGCGCAAGAACACAGCTTCAACTCCCTATTATTCCATCTCCAACTCAACCAATCAGCACTCCCCACTTCCGGAGCCCTAACCCACCAAATTATTCTTTAAAAAACTCTGATCCCTGAATTATAGGGAGACTGATTTGAATAATAATAAAACTCTAGTCTCCACACACAACCAGCTCTACATGAATTACTCTTTCTCTATTGTAATTCCCCTGTCTTGATAAATCGGGTCTGTCTAGGCAGTAGGCAAGGTGAACTAGTTGGGCGGTTACAGTTTCTGTGTCTATATTTGATATTTATTCTGACCTCAGAAGGGATCTTTCCAGGTGTGTTATTCCTCAGTTCTCTCCGAAAACTACCCAGCTATCATCTAGACTTTATCTACAGTAAATCCAAGAGGTTCTTTCTAATTGTCTTTCACCACAACTACCTCCATTGTTCTTAAGAGTATCTATACTATGGAACTTCTCTATGCTGTGCTGCAATTGATGTCCGTTCCTTTGGGAAGAGATTAGGAACTACCTGTTTTATGGCTTGTTTCTTCCCATAGGCAAAATTTTTGAGTCAGGCTCTGGAGCTGGGAATATAGACAATGGCAAGTTTCTCTCCACTACGACTACTGTAGGAGCTTAGTGGAAGATGTGGTGAGCAGGGAAGCAGCCTGAGCCTGAGAAGCCTCTTGGATTTTCTCTTCTTTCATGGAACCACCTACCAAGCTGGGGCATGCATGCTACCTCAAAGAAGAGCCTCCATTCCATGAGTGGAATCTCAGTGAAGCCACCACCTCTCAACTACACTTTCCCAAACTTTGGCCTCCTTAACAGATAGCCAGGCACAGGATGAGAAACTCATATCCTGTTTCTGACAGAAAGAAAGCTCTTTCACTGGGAACTAAAGGGAAAGAGATTCCTGTGATCTCAGCTACAGAAGAAAAAAAATAATGAAGTCTCTTTTTCACTATACTGAAAATGAGAGAGGGAGTAGTCATGGCTCAACATTTCTACCAAATATTTCTTGATTTTTTTTTTTTTTGAATAGATGCTTCTTTATTTGCTCTTTGCTCTTAAGACTATTTCTAAAGGCTTTATATTATTGGTTTTCTTTTTCCTTTCCTTTCTTTTATTTTTCACTGGGAAGTAGGTCAGCAAATCTCTACCCAGTATCATACTGGAAGTCAATCTGAACCCTTTAAAAAATCTATTTGTGTTGCAAGCCTCCTGGGAAAAGTGTTCCCAGTTATAAGATTTCTGCAGATACACACACACGTACACACACACACACACGCACACACATTTAAGTTTTTTTAAAAACTCGTCTGCCTTAAGACAAATTTCAAAAATGACAAAAAGCATTGCAGCACAACAAAAATGTCTAATTTCTTTTACATTTTTTAGCTTAAATGGTTTTAACAAAATGCTTCTGTTTTGTGTAGCTAATTGTACAAGTCTGTAATTAAAGCCAAGATTACAGTAACTCAACATAGATTTTATAGATAAGTCAATTTTGTAATCTTGCCTTTTGGCTTTTGGTTTTTGACTCCTATATTGCATAAAAGATTTTGAGTGTTGATGAATACCTGCTCACCTCCATTCCCATCTAGCCTAGAACCTTTAAATTGGCTATAAATCTTTTTGCTCAAAGTTCCGTGGCCATAGGTGTCCCACCAAGCAACAGGATAAACCTGAGGGAGCTAGCCACACCACCCCAGCAATGCTATGGGACACAGTGAAAGTTTGGCCATTGAGGTTGCCTCTGGAAAATCTTGTCCAGAAGCAGGAGAATTAACGCCAAAAATGAAATTCTAAGCCTTGCTACTGACTGAATAAATCCCTCTCTTGGCCAAGGGAACCCCAAAGAAACCTGAGAAACTAGTTCAGGTTATAATGGTAAGACGGGTTTTGGACATACCTCATTACAAGCTCTCACTTTAGAGTTTAGACACAACTGACCAGCATTAACACTAAAGTAGAGATCATAAGACTGACAAATCACTCTCTGCAGCAATAAAATACAAAATTCCAAAATTGGTATTTTTGGTGTCTGGGATACCATCACATGACAGATAGTAGGCCCTAAAGGAAACCAACGTATTTTACCACAAAATATATTTCTTTGGCTTGTTTTGGAATGGCCCTGCAAAGCTGTCCCTTGTGGGGGGAATTTGCATTCTGTAGAGGATATCCTTTCCTTTCTAAAGGAAATCTTATTAAAGATTATTGGTAACATACAAATGTCTTCAAAATGTAAATGTGGTCTAAATCATGTTCAAATATTAGGTTTGCTAAATGCTTTAAGGTCATAAACTGCTTCTTTGGCTGCGGAGACCAGCTTGGTCGGGAGACCCTAACCCAGCAGCGCTAGAGGAATTAAAGACACACACACAGAAATAAATAGGTTTGAAGTGGGGAATCAGGAGCCTCACAGCCTTCAGAGCTGACAGCCAAGAGCAAAGATCTACCCACATATTTATTAACAGCAAACCAGTCATTAGCATTGTTTCTACAGATATTAAGTTAACTAAAATTATCCCTTAAGGGAAACGAAGGGATGGGGGACTTGATTGCAGCAGGAACACGCCCTTAAGGCACAGATCACTCAGGCTTTTGTTTGTGGTTTTAGAATGCCTTTAAGCAGTTTTCCGCCCTGGGCAGGCCAGGTGTTCCTTGCCCTCATTCCCCTAAAACCCACAACCTTCAAGCTTGGGCGTTAGGGCCATTATGGACATATCACAGTGCTGCAGAGATTTTGTTTATGGCCAGTTTTGGGGCCAGTTTTTTTTGGGGGGGCTTGCTCCCAACACTTGGCTTTTGAAAATTGTTTAACTTGCCTGCTTTCCAGCTAGGTAAGACTTGGGGACCTGTGGAATTGGCCACACCCCCTAGCTATGCTGGAATTAGACCTTATCAGAACATAACTTACCAGGTTTTATGTTAAAATTAAGAGTCCTCATTATAACATGCAATTAAGACTACCAGAAAGAGTTTTACATGCAAGATGTGTAAGAACAGTACAATGTGGGGGTCTTTTGTAAACGGTTATAAAAGGTTTTTACTTCTTTAAAATTTCTCAGTCATCATTTTGGCAAAATAAATAATTGATGGTAATCTGGAATTCCAAAATCAAACTTTAATTTTAAAACTGTCTTTCCTGATGCCTGGCTTTTTGGATGGATCAGAGGGCCTCTGAAAACATCCAGAAAAGCGGTAAACAGGATTATTGGACGTGTTTAGGTACATGGGATTGCCAGAATGATGTTCAATCTTCTTTAGGTTATATTTTTGTGAGTCATACCAATTTATTATTATTATTATTATTATTGCTTTTTTGTGTGCCTGGCAACTTTTTTTTTTTTTTTTTTTTGAGATGGAGTCTGGCTCTGTCTCCCAGGCTGGAGCAAACTCCGCCTCCCGGGGTCACTCCATTCCCTGCCTCAACCTCCCAAGCAGCTGGGACTACAGGCACCCGCCACCACGCCCGGCTAATTTTGTTTGTATTTTTAGTAGAGACGGGGTTTCACCATGTTAGCCAGGATGGCCCGGAGCTCCTGACCTGGTGATCCGCCCACCTCAGCCTCCCAAAGTTCTGGGATTACAGGCGTGAGCCACCGCGCTTGACCTTTGCCTGGTAACTTCTAATTGGATATCTAACACCGTAAACTTTGTCAGTTGCTGTATGTTTTGTATTTCTACAAATAGCCCTATGCTTTATTCTGGAATGCATTTATGTTGCTTGGAAAAGATTTGATTCTTTCAAAGGTTGCTTTTAAAATTGTTAGCGAGAATGGAAGCATCTTTTGGCCTATGGCTAATTTTTGCCTACTACTGTAGGAAATCAATTTTGGTTATTTTACCAAATGCACCATGAATTATGTAGTTTTCCAATTTAACTAGTTGGAACACAAACTATTCCCACCATCACGTGATCTCCATGGATGGTTACATTTGCGCTTTTTTTTTCTCTCTCTCTCTAGTCTTGGGTAGTTTTCTCATGCATTTATGAGCTGACCTGACCTGTACTCAGGTGAAGACTCAAGGCAGATACTTGCAGATCTCCATATCCTTTCTCTATGAAGTGCTCTGTGTCTGAGACTTTGCCATGTAACCTCTAGGTGCCTTGGCTGTAGACTTCTAGCTCTGTCTTCTCAACTCAAAGGAACCTGAAGGTTATTCCTGGATTCCCCTTCTCTGTGCTCTGACTTAGAAATCTCTCCAAGTAGTAAGCTGAACAAATTGTAGGGATTATGTCATTTGTCCCCCATCTCTCAGGAATCACTGTCCTGTGCAACCTAGTGTCTAATTTCTCTTTTATAGCATTTCATATGTGAGAATATAAATATGATTTGTTACTCCATCTTGGATGAAAAAATAAATTTTATAATCTAATATAAAATAAAACCTTTAGCCTTTCAGTCATTACAGAAAGGAATATAATGAAATTGAACTCAGTGCTACTTAGGAAAAAATTAGGATGATGATAAAATTACAATAAACTTATCAATAGACAATTGTTCTTTCCTATGATAGCAGGTTATAACCAGGAATGAAGCCTCAGATGCGTATCTTAGGTTTCAAGAAATAACACTGAACTAGCATTATTTTTCCTGTGTATAAAATAAATACAATAGTGTACAGATCAAAATTGTTCACTTCAGCTCACATTGACTTATAAACCCATATTTTCTGGAGGCAATATCAGTACTGATGGCACAAGCACACACACACACACTATTTCATGAGAGTTTCCATCAATCCACATCACTTATTCACATTACTTGCCAATAATCAATACTGTTCCTGTGGAATGCATGTAATATTCACAAAATACAATTTTGATAATGTCTTACAGGCATCTGTGTATATACACAAACACACACACACGTAAACATTGTGGTTGGAAGTGTTAAAATATTTAAGTCATAAAGGGTAACTATGTGAGGTGCTAAAGCAAACTAAACATGGCCTGAGAGGGACTCCGTACTTCAATATTTTAGTCCTTGTAGATGAACTATAACCTAGCTTAATAGTCAGACAAGATCATAAACCTAATTTAGGAGTATGTGCCTGTAACTATAACTAAGTCTTGGCCAATCCAAGTGGTCATACTTCAACCACTCATAGACCGCTAAGAGTTCAAACTGTTCAAATAAGGCTAACACCAACTTGTAACCAATCCAGCTGTTTCTGTACCTCACTGCCAATTTTTTCTTTTATTGATCCATAAATCCTCTTTTACCACATGGTTGTTCTGGATTCTCTGTGAATCTGCTGTGATTCTGGGTGCTGTCTGATTCGCGAATTGTTCATTGCTCAGTTAAACTCCTTTAAATTTAATTCAGTTGAAGTTTCTCTTTTATCGGAGGCAACAGTTGTGTTAACTAACATGATTGTTGGAGTCATTTCACAAAATATATGCATATCAAATCATCACATTGTACACCTTAAACACACAATTTTGTCAGTTATACCTCAATAAAGTTGAAATTTTTAAATACATATGAATACATAAATTTTAAATATATATCTCATAATGTATGCCTCTGAGTCTCAAACTACTATAAAAAGAGTTGATATTTACAAAAGAAAATGCTAAGTGTATATGATATATACTATATATACTAATATATGTAGTATTTATACTTAGCATTTCCTTTTGCAAATATCAACTATTTTTATAGTACTTTGAATCTATCTTTTTCCACAGCAGAGTGTTTATAGAAAAGTGACTAAGAAAGATAGTCCGAACTTTAGAAGCAAATGTACTATTAAATAATAATGATGATAATATAGCCCTAGACTTCGAATTTTTCTTCAAGGGAGATTGATTTGAACTTCATGAGAGTATAACGTTATTAATGGTAATTTAAATTCCATTAAGCAATGGAGATCTGGATACTTTCAATATAGTCAAATGAATGCAATATGATCTTCTAAATTACAATCTGGAGTGTGGAGACACAGTAAAATTGGATCATAGGACCACTGTAGACAATATTTGAGAAGTTGTAGAGGCACACAAAAAATTGCTGAAAATTTGGAAAAAATAAAATATTCTCTAGTATTTAAAATGTGAAAAAGATAATTCCCTGGGTGTATTTCAATGTAAGTCAGTGACTTTGCTTTTAATATCTGAAGGAAAAAAGCATTAAAAATGGACTTTGACAGAAATACTTTTTCAGCAATTAGCATAGTAATCACTCTAACAATAATCACTCTGGTTTGATATTGGAACAAGAAAAATTAAAAATGAGTCATTAAAAACCATACTATTTTCCTTTTTGAGAAACTCAATTAGGTTAGACATTTTGAAAAGGTATGTAACATAGTGTTTCTAATTTTCAATGAGACCTTCAGTAAATTTTAAAGTCATTCTCTGTGTTTGTGCGGTTATGTGGAAAAGAGATAGATGTGAACTAATGACAGATTTGGTAGATCTAAAACTTTTGAGCAGTTATGACCCCTAAAATTGGCATGCTTAATGTGGAAAGAAGTTTAGATTCTGCTATTTATCTTTTCCTATTTAATGACATACAAGCATCCTAAATAAGGCAAAACTTGTAGCTTTTAGCTATGTGTAATAGAATTTACACTAACTGTGCCTTAGTTCAATAGATGATCATTTTTCTCCTAGCTCAATTATGTCTTTTTCCGTCATCAGTCTCCATACCGGGAAATGGACATCTCTGTGGTTATTAAAGAGCCACAAACCTGCACACAGTAGTGTTTTTTGCTGGAATAAAGGAATGCAGTCAAAGGGCTTTCTGTTTTCCATACCATTCATTATCAGAAAAGAAAATCTTGCACAGAAGCACCCAGAAAACTTCTTATGTCTCATTCGCCAGAAGAGAATCATATGCCTCTCCTAGACCATGAAATGCCAAATTAGGACTTTTATATGGTTTGTTTAGACAATTATGATTTATATCTCAGGACTGGGCATGCGGCCAACTAAAAGAAAATAAAATTGAGTTCTTCTAGGGTGAAGAAAAGAGCTATTGGGTGTTTTATAAGCAAGCAACAATATCTGTCATAATTAAACACATTTTAATGATATAATAGTTGGAGAGATAGTTACTATTTTGGATATTTAAATCAAAATTTAAAAAGCTCCCAAAAGCCTGAAATAATTTATTAAAATTTAAGAAAAAGAAACTATGTAAATAATTGTAGAATATTTTACATTTCACCACTTACATTCAACTACTTTGAGAGTAAATTTGCTTAAGACTACTTGAAATGAGAAGACACATGTGATTTTGTTTGACTAACACATTCACTGAAATTAATTATTAACATTAAATTGAAACCTGCCACAATGTAAGACTGTATTTATGGCATCATTTCCATCTTATATTGCCTAAACTCTACACTAGGCTAAATTGTAGCTAGAATATTGTTTCCCATCTTGGAATACATTATAAACAGGCTATTTATAAACTGCACAAACAGAACATCCATGAAAACTGAAGAAGAAGAAAATATTCTAAAAGCTGAAGGCATTTAAAGAGAAGAAAGAAGACTCAACATTTTGTGGCAACTATCTCCAAATTTAGAGACATTCCTATGGAAGAAGAATTAGGATTTGTTTATTATTATTATTATTATTATTATTATTATTATTATTCCTCCTGCATGGCTAACATTTACTGAGCTCTTTCTCTGTTAAGGCTCCATAAAAACTTGGTGCATTTCATAGTGTTTGATTATTAAATCATGAATTTATTCCCTTCATAACTCTGATTAAGAGAACAGTATTCATTAATTGGATTTTTTCACTGATTATTCTTTCACACTGAAAAGTATGATGCACACTATTCACAGTGTAGAACATAGGATGAGCTCAGTCGATGTTAAGCACTGTTTTTATCAAATAGCAAAAATGGGAAAAGTTACCCAGAGAGAAAGTTTTGACTTAATTTCTGAAGAACATTCGGACAAAGTGCATTGTTGAAGATTGCACTTGGTTGCCTGACAAGACAGTAAGTAGCCTGTTTATCACAAGCGAAACTGGAAAAACACTAAGTTATTTATTCATTCATTTATTTAACAAATGTTACCCAACTGCCTACTCATCAGGCTCTGTTCTACATATTGGTGTTACAGCCATGAAGAAGAAAAAACAAATTCCTGCTCCTCTTAAAGCATATACCATAGTGAAGAGGAAAGATACAAATAAAATAAAATGTGTTGTATAGTGTTAGTGCTATAAAGATGAATAAAGAAGAGGAATAGATAATTTCAGGGGTGCTATTAGGTAGGGACAGGAATCCAAACATTCTCTTATGAGACAAAAGGAAAAATTAGAAAAAGAAATGAAAACAAAACACAAGATAATATGAACAGAAACCTGAATAGTATGAGCATAAGTCATGTATAAAGCGGATTCTATGGTTTGAATGTTTGTCCCCTGCAAATTTCGTGTTTATACTTAATTGCCAACTTAACAGGATTAAGAAGTGAGGCCTTTAAAGGGGTCTCTATGCCTTTAAGAAAGAGCTTTCAGGGGAGGATTTGCTTTTGAGCACTCTTACCCTCCCTTGTTCTTCCTCCTTCCCCCGTGGAATAACCCTGTACAAAGGCCCTTACAAGATGCCAGAGCTAAGCTCTGAAACTTCCCAGCCTCCAGAACTGTGAGCCAAATAAATTTCTGATCATTATGCATTACCCCGTCCGTGGTATTCTGTCATAGCAACACAACATAGAGTAAGACAGTGGGGGAAAAGCATTCCAAACTAGAGGCCTTGAGGAGTGTGCTGAATATGTTCAAAAACCAGCAAAATGAGCGAGGTGAAGCACAGTAGGAAAGTAAGTCAGCAAGGCAGCCTGAGTCTAGACTATGAAAGTCTTTGAAGTCCGTATTAAGGGTATAGATGTTTCTTTATTTAGCTAATGGATTATCTCTCAATGAAAAAAATCCAATTCATGAATACTGTTCCCTTAATCACTGCTGCAAAGGGAATGAATTCATTAACTAGCTGAGTAACTAATCACATAATCATTCAATTCTTTCTATCCCCTGATATTCTATATCTTACTGGCCACTTTATAGAGTCCAAATGTGCAATCTTGTTTATCACCTGAAGATTCTCATTAAATCTGCAATTTATTTCCATAGTCAGTGCTATCAAATGAATGTTTATTTCCTCCTAAAATTCATATGTTGAAAGGTAATCACTAATGCGAAGATATTAAAAGGTGGAGCTTTTGGGAGGTGAATGGAATCTGTGCCCTTATAAAAGTGACCCCAGAGAACTACTTTGCCTCTTGCCACTTGTGAGGACACATTAAGAAGAAAGCCTCTATGAATCATAAAGCAAACCCTCACCACATATCCAATCTCTCAGTCCTTTATCTTGGACTTTCTAGCTTTTAGCATCATGAGAAATAAATTATAAATTATTTATAAGCTATGCAGTTTGTGGTATTTTGTTATAGTAGCCTCAATGGACCAAGACAGTCAATCTCACTGTATTTATCACAGGGTATATGGTCCAGTACCTATAATTTCTTATTTTTAAGTCAAGGGATTTTAGACAGACTTATGATGAACAAAGCATGCAGTTTCTATAACTAACATCTATGAATTCCTTTTAACCAAAAAGAAAACAAAAATTAGGTTTAGATCTACATTTTTAAAATGTATCCCTTCACTTCCTCTGCTGCTTTTGTTGCTAAGTCCCCCTGGCAACATGATGCACTGTGAAGCTCAGGATGAACATTGCCGTAAACAGAACAAGGACAGGAAAGTTAACAGAAGATTCTGTAGCTGCAAAAATACCTCTAGGTGTTCCTGACACTATGTGCCTATAGCTGGCTACGGGATCACAGCAGCCAAAAGCCCTCCAGGAAGAAGTATGGAAGCAGCTTCATTGAGGTTGCCAGCAAGGTAAAAACAAAATTCTTCTCTCTTAGAAAAATTATTACTGCAATACATTTCACTGAAAATGCCAAATGTTTAGAATTAGGAAGTATAGCCATTATAGAGAAATGGTGTGCACTCAGGCCCAGGGATGGAAGTTGATGCCAATGAGATGCATTAAGCAACATTTAGATGCATGATCATCGTGGATTGGATGTCTGCTCCAAAAGTGTTCACTAGATCATCTCACAAAATTAATTGGGTTAAATATTCCTGGAGGTTGATCTAGAGCAATAGTTCTCAAACTTTAGTATGTTTCAGAATCACCTAGGAAACTTGTTAAACACAGATTGCTGGGCCCTCTTCTTACAGTTTCTTATCATTAGGTAAGGACTGGCCTGGATAATTTTCATTTCTAACGAATTCCCAGGAAATGAAATGTTACTGAACCAAGAACTACTCTTGGAAGCACTAATCTAGAGACAATTACTTGAGAAATTGAAAATCTGCCCTAAATAAAATATATGTGCCCACTCAACTGTTTTATTTAGTAGAGATTAGGAGACCGAATATTATAATTACTTGCTTTAGATCTAATATTTTTCAATGGAAACTTTAGTCTGACTTTTTAAAATGATATTATTGTGATGGCTAACATTTATAGAGACTTGAATTTACCAGGAAATTTATAGGTAACACAATTATTTAGTACTTACAACAGCCTTAAAAGGCAGGCTTTACTGTCCTGTTTAATAGATGAAAAAAGAGTTTATGTCAGGTTGTAAGATTACAAAGCTACTGAATGGCAAGGACAATATTAGAATCTGAATTCTACTTATTTTTCTTACATCAGTGTTTTTCAGAATCAAATGTGCATATAAGTCATCTGAGAATCTTGTTAAAGTGCAGACTCTGTTGATCATACAATCAATATATAATGGCAAAAGGTCATCAATATTATGATGCTATTTAAAATGAACTAATATTATACTAATCACAGTGTCACTTACATAATTTAAAATGATAGTACATAAGGTGTGAAAATATTTATGCCACCAAAATAAATTGTGTATAATTCATGTGAATTGAATATTTGAAAAAACTATAATCTATCAGACAAAAAAATAGAAAACATTATTTGTCTTTTTTGGTTAATAGAAATGTATATTCTGTTTTTAGTTAAGGCTAAGAAATTCAGTCTTTAAGTCTCAATATGCAACCAAAATAGCAATGGGGCCAGGAGTAGTGGCTCATGCCTGTGATCACATAACTTTGAGAAGCCAAGGTGGGAGGATTGCTTGAGGCCAGGAGTTTGAGACCAGCCTGGGCAACATAGCAATGCCCTGTCTCTACAAAAGTAAAAATAAGTGTGCCATAGTGGTGGGTGCCTATAGTCCCAGCTACTTGGGAAGCAGGAGGATTGCTTAAGTCCAGAAGTTTTAGGCTATAATGAGCTATGATCATGCCACTACACTCCAGCCTGGGTAACAGAGCAAGATCTTAACTCTAAAAATATATAAATAAAAAATGAAAATAGGAATGGTATAAATGTTTAAATTTATAATGTATAAATGTTTAAAGCTAGAATCAGCAAGCAGTCCACATTACTCTAAGAACATTATGCTTAAGTTTGAGTTGCTTCTAATCAGGAGATTTTTTAAGTTTTTTGCTTTATGAATTTACTTGAAGGCCATATTATAGTCAGTTTTTTAAATGCATCTTTAAAATAAATGTTATTTAACTCTTATGTTTATTAACTAAATATAAACTATATTTATTTTCAAGCATGTTATTTTTATTTTAAACCATAATATCGCTCTCCAAATACTATCTCAAAACATATAAACTGAGTTTCTTTTAAATACCCTAGGAAATACCCAAAACTTTAAAATCAAAAGACTACCACACAAGAGCATTGCTGCCTAGAAATAGCCAGTTCCCCAGAATGATTGTTTAAACTTTAAAAAATCATTTTTCCTGATATCTTCATTAATTACTCAGTTGCATAAAATCCTTGATATATGTATATTCAATATTTACATGAGAATCATATTTTTATGTTCTAAAATTAAATTTGGACATTTTTAGAGGTTATTTACAAGATGCCCAAGTGGATGCATCTGTCATAGATAATCATGTGCATTGTCAGAAAAATGCAATTCATCATTTTTCAGGCTGAAGCCTATGTTTTCATGATTCTCAGGATTTCAAGTGGTACTAGAACTTCATCTTTTTTCCTCCTAATATTTTTGTCTTTGTTTCTATTTCTTAGCCAAGGCTATTGGTCTGTCTGTGCATTATTTAACTCATGGTTTGAGTTCTCTCTCCCCAACCAGAGGCAAAAACTGGTAGAGCGTTAGCCACCATTGCATAGTTTAGGGAACACCCTGTGTGTATATGTGGGTGGGTTAATATGTCTGTGATTAAGAATCTCCACCAGGATGCTAGAAATCTATCCTATCAGGTCGAACACAACATAAAATTTGGTTTGTTAGCCTTCTTTTGTTTGTTCATTTTGCTATGTGTGAGTTCAAATCAATTACAAAATTATCTTTTGAACAATCAAAACTAGAGTAGACTTTTGAAACCTGGATTTGTGCTTCATTTTTATCCTCCACCAGGAGCTGAGGCTGCTGAATTGAAGCAGAAAGTGATGTGTCTGCAACTGAGAAAAGCCTTTTCCTCTCTTTGTGTGAACTTAAAATATTTTCTTTCCTCTGGGGGATATTATTACACTAGATAATAAAAACGCTCAGATTAATCACTTATATATTATACATCTAACATTCTCAGAAAATAATGAAACCAAGCTTTTAATACATTAAATCTGCTAGCCATTTGAGAAAAAAAAAATCCTCACGAAACCACTATCTAGAAACATTTTCACGTAAAAATTCAAATTCATAAACTTGAGGTGAATCTTTGAACAAAATAGATGGGTGTAATAATTTTGATTTTGGGTTTTTTATTTTTTGAAGAGGCCAATTAATCTGACTGCTTAAGTTTCTTTTCCTTTTAATTTTTAGATAGGAAGTTATTTTTTTGTTTTTAACTTTTATTTTAGGTTCCGGGTAAAATAGTAGGTTTGCTATACAAGTAAACTGTATGTCTAGGGGGTTTAGTGTACTGATTATTTCCTTACTCAGGTAATAAGCATAGTACTCAATAGGTACTATGGGTACTAAGGGAGATCTTCCCCCTTCTCCCACCCTCCACATTCAAGTAATCTCTTTGTGTCCATGTGTTCTTACTGTTTAGCTCCCACTTATAAGTGAGAACATGTGATACTTGGTTTTCAGTTTCTGGGTTAGTTTGCTTAGATAATGGCCTCTAGCTCCATCCATGTTGCTGCAAAGGACATGATCTCTTTCTTTTTTATGTCTGCCTAGTATTCCATGTTGCATATGTCCCACATTTTATTTATCCACTCTACTATCGATGGACGATTAGGTTGATTCCATGTCTTTGCTATTGCAAATAGTGCTGTGATGAACACATGGGTGCATGTGTCTTTAGGGCAGAACGATTTATATTCCTTTGGTTACATACCCAATAATAGGATTCTTAGGACAAATGTTATTTCTGTTTAAACTCAGCTGCTTGAATTTCTTACACTGGTTTACTGATCAGAATACATCATTACTTCTACAAACTTTAGGATTGTGAAAATGTAACACTAGAGCTTAATCAAATTGAAGGATAATTCTTCATTCTTTATATTAGCAATAATATCTTTCCACAGTCTATTACTTAGGTTTGAGATAGAATAATAATAGAGGCATGTAAAAGACCCAATCTTTATTTCCAAAATGAAATTTCCACACAAATGTCAATTTTTTAGCTTCAGTATTTGTCCTGTGCTCCAAGCTCAAGGAGTCTTATATGATTAATTCACAGTGTTTTCTGCACATGAGTAAAATATCAGGCCAAACATAATGCAGCCAGCCTCTTTTGAAATCAAGAAAAAGTTTTAGAAGTTGTTTATTATCAAAACAGAGGAACTGTTAAGAAAGCATATCCAAAACTTCTAAATAAAAAGAGCACAGTATATCATTTCCAAATCACACTGGAGCATTGGTTAGCAAGCCAATCCAAGGACTATTTAGAGTAATTTGCCTGTGATTGTCATTGCTATTTTTTTAAAAATTCGGGCCTAGACACTGTGAAGTTGTATGTTAATTTGTGTATTTCTGTCCATTGGAAAAATATCTTAAAAGTAATGGTGTCATCATTACCCTGTAGGACACTAAAAATTTTTTAAAAATCTAACCTAGAGATCATAGTCAAATGCTTGTTTTTCTCAAATGCCTATACTCAATGGTTTTTTAACCATCTTTAGCACCTTACTGTTTATTTGTTCATGAGTTCTATTGTATTTGACACATCTTCATTTATATCTGTATGACAGCTATGTTTTGAATTACTGAAAATTGTATTTGACAATTAATACTCTGGTACTCATGCATCATAACCAGCTCAAAGAAAACTCTAGCTTAACTGTGCTTTTCTACCGTAGCCCCATTGTTCTCTATTACTCAAGACTCATATTGTGCTCAGTTGAGCTCAGGAAGGATGGAAATATCATCATTCTAAATTCCACTTCTGCCAGCTTTGATGACCAAAGGAAATTTATAAATATTTCTTTTTAAGTAATGGGTCAAATGGCATGCCCCGACTTGACATGATATAACCAAAGACAGAAGCTAATGCAATAAGCTATGAAACTTTGTTAAAACTGACACGTGAGCTTAAGAACTTATTTTTGCCACAGAATGACTTATTTCTCTTAATCCTTTTCTCCATTTTGAAGGATTATGGCTTCTTTGACACACGAACTTTTTGGAATTTATGAGGATTTTAATGAGGATTTTCTGAAAAAAAATAAAAATTTAAGTACAAAACTATGAGTGTGTATATTCTTGAATTGTTAAAGATGTGAACCAAATGTTTACATTCATTGCTTTGGGGGAGTATAATTAGTTAATCTGGAGTTTTAGGTACCTTGCTATTGCTATTATTATTCAATACTCTTTAAAAAAGTGTGGAAGCCTCATATGAATGCTGATATGAATGCATTATACTTTTTAGAGATACTCAAATTCCAACAAAGGAAAATTAACGTGCATAGACTTTCCATAGATTTTTACTTTTTCCACCTGACAATGTGATGATGGAAATAATTGAGATGGTGATTGTCTGTCCCTCTCAGCTCATTATTCTCGAATTATTTCCTACAACATTTAATGTTTCCTTCCCACAGATTTCCATAGCAACAATATAGAAGCAAGGTTTCATAATTAATTGCTTCATACCCATTCAGTGCAAAATGATGCTCAGGAGTGGGAGTTCCCTTCTTGGCTGAACTGCTGGCAGTGAGGCCTTTCATTAAAGCTGGGACTGGATACCTCCAGACTAGCAAAGCGCCAATGTAGTCAGTGTTCTCTCAGGAAAAACGAACTGCAGCAGCAACTCCCAAAAGCTATTAAACCCGTGGAGCGGGTCCCCACTGTGCGTGTGTGCTCAGTGCTACTTGTTTGCATTGTGTTCAGTTCACCCAGCTGCTGGTGTTGGTTTTCTCATTATTTTAAACCATATAGCCCAAAATAGCTTCTGGCATGCTGTCTTCAGCACAGAAACTCATAAAACCTCAGCAAGAGGAGTATTGGCTTTATTATCCTTCTCTGTATGACTGAAGCTTTCAAAAAGAAAAAAGAAGAGCCTGGGGTACAAACCTGTGACAAGGCCTGTGAGTTGAAGATTTTAAAAATGAGGCCACATGCCTATTGTTAATCCTCACTCAGGGAACACGCTTTCAGCTTGCCTATCATCCAGCACTGGAAGCTGCTGAACTGCAGCAGGATTTAGACAGAGGAAAACAGGCCAAGACCTGGAAATTAAAACATCTGGATTCTTATCCCCAACACTGTTATTAGCTACCGTGTGTGACTTCCTCCAGGTAGCCTCTTTGGATCTTCATTTAATCATCTGTTGGGGGAAAAAAAAAAAAAAGAAAAGGAAAAGAAGGATTTGTCTAGAGAAATGCATGTACACCCTTTAAACAGTGCTTATCACATAATACAGGTATAATCGATGCTAATTACATGCTTCTTAAGACCCTTCTTGATCTAAAATTCATTTTTCTCATAATCTCTGAGGAAATGTAAGGTGCTCTCAATATAGTTAAGGATCCAAGAATAATACACATGTGATGATTTTGAAAATAAGACAAGACTATACACTTCTGTGCTAAATTGAGAAATATACTAAAAAAAAAAAAAAGAGAGAGAGAAAGGAAGCTGCTCTCACTACCCCACGTCTGCCTTAAAATATCTCTCTGTTCATTCTTTCTCTATTCCTTTGCTCCTGCTGATGAAAATGGGATCTTTCTACTTACCAAAGATATTCATTTAACCTGAATCTCCAAATCCCATTTCCTTCTACCTTCCTTCCGTACACTGCTTCAAAATAAGCATCTTTTTTCTTTGTAATTCAACTCTCCTTTTCTCCTTGTTCCTTCCTTATGAATGAGAAACAATCTCAAGTCTCTCCTCACTATCTTGATTAAATTGTACTACCACTAAACCTGCTGACATTTCCAAAAAACACACTTGCTTGTTTATTTCCTTTTTGTTTTTAAGGATCTCATGTGCTCAGAATTGAAGTTCTAGTGTAGAATTTTTTTTTCTTTTTTTAACTTTTATTTTAGGTTCAGGAGTACATGTACAGGTTTGTTACATAGGTAAACTCATGGGGGTTTCTTGTACAGATTATTTAGTCACCCAGGTACTAATCCTAGTACCTAATAGTTGTTTTTTTCTGTTCCTCTCCCTCCTCCCACCCTCCATCTTCAAGTAGGCCCCAGTATCTGTTGTTCCTCTCTGTGTCCATGTGTTTTCACCATTTAACTCCCACTCATAAGTGAGAACACACGGTATTTGTTTTTCTTTTCTTTTTTTGAGACAGAGTCTCACTCTGTTGCCCAGGCTGGAGTGCAGTGGTGCTATCTCGGCTCACTGCAAGCTCCGCCTCCCAGGTTCACGGCATTCTCCTGCCTCAGCCTCCCAACTAGCTGGGACTACAGGCACCCACCACCAAGCCCAGCTAATTTTTTGTATTTTTAGTAGAGACTGGGTTTCACTGTGGTCTCGATCTCCTGACTTCATGATCCTCCCACCTTGGCCTCCCAAAGTGCTGGGATTACAGGCATGAGCCACTGCACCCGGCCCGGTATTTGTTTTTCTGTTCTTGCATTAGTTTGTTTAAGATAATGGCGTCCAGCTCCATCTATATTCCTACAAAGGACATTATCTTATCCTTTTTAATGGCTGCATAGTAGTCCACGGTGTTTATGTACCACATGTTCTTTATCCAGTCTACCATCAATGGGTATTTAAGTTGATGCCATGTCTTTGATATTGTGAATAGTGCTACAATGAACATACACATGCATGTGTATTTATGGTAGAATGATTTATATTCCTTTGGGTATATACCAAGTAATGGGATTGCTGAGTTGAAGGATAGTTCTGTTTTTAGCTCTTTGAGGAATTGCCTCAAAGCTTTCCACAGTGGTTGAACGAACTTACACTTCCACCAACAGTATATAAGTCTTCCTCTTCTTCACAACCTTACAAGCATCTATTATTTTTTGACTTTTTAGTAATAGCCACTCTGGTTTGAAGTGGTATCTCATTTTGGTTTTGATTTGCATTTCTCTAATTATCTGTGATATTGAGGTTTTTTCCAAATCCTTCTTGGTTACATGTACATCTTCTTTTAAATAGTGTCTATTCATGCCCTTTATCCACTTTTTAGCCGTTTTTTTTTTTTTTTTTTCTTATACATTTGTTTAAGTTCTTTATAGAGGCTGAATATTAGACCTTTGTCTACATAATTTGCAAAAATTTTCTCCCATTCTGTAGGTTGTCTGTTTACTCTGTTGACAGTTTATTTTGCTCTATAGAAGCTCTTTAGTTTAATTAGAAACCACTTCTCAATTTTTGCTTTTGATGCAATTACTTTGGGCATTCTCATAATGAAATATTTGCCAGTTCTTATCTTCAGAATGGTATTACCTAGGTTGTCTTCCAGGGTTTTTATAATTTTCAGTTTTACATTTAAGTCTTTAACCCATCTAGAGTTGATTTTTATGTATGGTGTAAGCAAGGGATCCAGTTTCAATCTTCTGCATATGGCTAGCAGTTATCCCAGCATCATTAATTAAATAGGAGTCCTTCCCCCGTTGCTTTTTTTCACCTTTGTCAAAGGTCAGATGGTTGTAGCTGCATGGCATTATTTCTGGGCTCTCTGTTCTGTTCCATTGGTCTATGTGTATGTTTTTGTACCAGTACCATGCTATTTTGGTTATTGTAGCCCTGTAGAATAGTTTGAAGTCAGGTAACATAATGCCTCCAGATTTGTTCATTTTGCTCAGGATTGCCTTGGCTATTTGGGCTCTTTTTTTATTCCATATGAATTTTAAAATAGGGTTTTTTTCCCCTAATTCTGTGAAGAATGCCATTGGTAGTTTGAGAGGAATAGCAATGAATCTCTAAATTGCATTGAGCAATATGGTCATTTTAAAGATATTGATTCTTCCTATCATGTACATGGAATATTTTTCCATTTGTTTGTGTCATCTCTGACTTCTGTAAACAGTGTATTGTAATTCTCATTGTAGTGATCTTTCACCTGATTTGTTGTATTCCTAGATATTTATTCTTTTTTATAGTAACTGTGAATGGGATTGTGTTCCTGACTTGACTCTCAGCTTGGCTGTTGTTGGAGTATAAGAATGCTGATTGTTGTGTGGTGATTTTGTATCCTATAACTTCGCTAAAGTTGTTTATCAGCTTAAGGAGCTTTTGAGCCAAGACTATGGGGTTTTCTAGATACAGAATCATGTCATTTGCAAACCGGGCTAGTTTGACTGCTCTCTCTATTTGGATGCCCTTTATTTCTTCCTTTTGCCTGATTAATCTGGCCAGAACTTCCAAAACTATATTGAATAGGAGTGATGAGAGAGCACATCCTTGTCTTGTCCCAGTTTTTAAAGGAAATGCTTCCAGCTTTTGCCCATTGAGTTGATGCCGACTGTGAGTTTGTCTTAAATAGTTCTTATTATTTTGAGGCACATACCTTCAATGCCTAGTTTATTGAGTTTTTTTTTTTTTTTAAATACATAAAAAGGTGTGGAATTTTATCAAAAGTCATTCTGCATCTATGGGGATGATTGTGTGGTTTTTGTCTTTAGTTCTGTTTATGTGATGAATCCCATTTATTGATTTGCTTATTTTGAACCAAACTTATATCCCAGAAATAAAGCCTACTTGATCGTGGTGGATAAGCTTTCTGATGTGCTGCTGAATTTGGTTTGCCAGTATTTTGTTGAGGATTTTTACATTAATGTTCATCAAGGATATTGGCCTGAAATTTTCTTTGTTGTGTCTCTGCCATGTTTTGGTATCAGGATGAGGCTGGTCTCATAGAATAAGTTGGGGAGAAGTCCTTCCTTCTCAATTTTTGGGAATAGTTTCAGTAGGAATGGTACTTTGTGTAGGCTCTTCTTTGTATATCTGGTAGAATTTGACTATGAATCTGTCTGGTTCTGGGCTTCTTTTGGTTGGTAGGTTATTTGTTAGTGATTCAATTTCAAATCTCATTATTGGTCTGTTCAAGGAAGCAATTTCTTCTTGATTGAGTATTGGAAGGGTGTATGTGTCCAGGAATTTATCCATCTTTTCTAGGTTTTCTTGTTGGTGTGCATAGTAGTCTCTGATAGTTATTTGTATTTCTGTGGGTTCAGTGGTAATATCCCCTTTGTCATTACTGATTGTGTTTATTTGGATCTTCTCTTTTTTCTTCTGTATCACTCTAGCTAGCAACCTATCTTATTAGTTTTTTCAAAATGCCAACTCCTGGATTCACTGATCTTTTGAATATTTTTTGGTGTCTTGATTTCCTTCAGTTCAGGGCTGATTTTAGTTAATTTTTTTCTCTGCCAGCTTTGGGGTTGGATTGGTCTTGCTTCTCTAGTTCTTCTAGATTTGATATTAAGTTGCTAATTTGAAATCTTTCTAGCTTTTTGATGTGGGCATGTAGTTCTCTAAGTTTCCTTCTAAACACTGCCTTAGCTGTGTCTCCGAGATCCTGCTATGTTTTCTCTTTGTTCTGATTAGTTTCAAAGAACTTCTTGATTTCTGCCTTAATTTCGTTATCTACCCAAAAGTCATTCAGGAGCAGGTTGTTTAATTTCCACATAGTTGCTTTGTGTTGAGTGATTTTTTTCAGTCTTGATTTCTGTTTTTATTGTGCTGTGGTGCGAGAGCGTGTTTGGTGTGACTTCTATTCTTTTGCATCTGCTGAGAATTGTTTTATATCTAATTGTGTGCTTGATTTTAGAATATGTGCCACATGGGGATGGGAAGAATAATGTATATTGTGTTGTTTGGGGGTGGATAGTTCTGTATACATCTGTCAGAGCCATTTGGTTCAATGTTGAGTTCAAGTCCTGAATATCTTTGTTAATTTTCTGCCTCAGTGTTCTGACTAATATTATTAGTGGGGCATTGAAGTCTCCCACTATTATTGTGTGGGAGTATAAGTCTGTTGGTAGGTCTCTAAGAACTTGCTTTATGAATCTGAGTGCTCCTGTGTTGGGTGTATCTATATTTAGGATAGTTAAGTCTTCTTACTGAATTGAACTCTTTACCGTTATGTAATGCCCTTCTTTGTCTTTTTTGATCTTTGTTGGTTTAAAGTCTGTTTTGTCTGAAGTTAGGATTGGAACCCCTGCTTTTTTCTGATTTCTATTTTCTTGGTAGATTTTCTTCCATCCCTTTATTTTGAGCCTATGGATGTCATTGTGTGTGAAATGGGACTCTCGAAGATGGCATACCATTGGGTCTTGCTGTTTTATCCAGCTTGCCGCAGATTACTATTGTACTAACTGCCTTTTAAATGGGGCATTTAGCACATTTACATTCAAGATTAGTATTGATATGTGTGGATTTGAACCTGTCATTGTGGTGTTAATTGGTTATTATGCAAGCTTGTTTGTGAGGTTGATTTATAGTATCACTGCTCTGTATACTTAGATGTGTTTTTGTAGTGGTTAGTAACTGTCTTTCCTTCCATACTTAGTGCTTCTTTCAATATCTCTTGTAAAGCAGGTCTGATGATAACAAACTCTCTTAGCATTTGCTTATCTGGAAAGGATCTTATTTCTCCTTCACTTAAGGAGCTTATTTTGGCTGGATATGAAATTTTTGGTTGAATATTTTTTCTGTAAGAATATTGAATATAGGCCTCAAATCTCTTCTGGCTTGTAGGGTTTCTACTGAGATGTCCACTGTTAGCCTGATGGAATTCCCTTTGTAGGTGATCTCCCCTTTCTCTCTAGTGTTGCGGGAAGTCAGGGACCCTGAACGGAGGGACCGACTGAAGCTGCGGCAGAAGAACATAAACTGAAGATTTCATGGACATTTACTAGTTCCCCAAAATTAATACTTTTATAATTTCTTATGCCTGTCTTTACTGTAATCTCTGAACATAAATTGTGACGATTTCATGGACACTTATCACTTCCCCAATGAATATCCTTGTGATTTCCTATGCCTGTCTTTACTTTAATCTCTTAATCCCGTCATCTTCTTTGTAAACTGAGGAGGATGAATGTCACCTCAGGACCCTGTGATTGTGTCAACTGCACAAATTGTTTGTAGAGCATGTGTGTTTGAATATGAAATCTGGGCATCTTAAAAAAAAGAACAGTATAACAGCAATGTTCATGGAACAAGAGAGGTAACTTTGAACTGGCTGCCGGTGAGCCGGATGGAACAGAACTATATTTCTCCTCTTTCAAAAGCAAATAGGAGAAATATTGCTGAATTCTTTTTCTCAGTAAGGAACATCCCTGAGAAAGAGAACGCGCCCTGAGGGTAGGCCTATGAACGGCCCTCTCAAAGCATGCCATCTTTTATGGTTGAAGCCGAAGGGATGAAATAAACCAGCCCCAGTCTCCTATAGTGCTCCCAGGTTTATTAGGATGAGAAAATTCCCACCTAATAAATTGTGGTCAGACAGGTTATCTTCTCACAAACCCTGTTTCCTGATAAGATGTTATCAATGACAATGCGTGCCCGAAACTTCATTAGCAATTTTAATTTCACCTCCTCCGGTGGTCCTGTGATCTCGTCCTGTCTCCATTTGCTTTGTGATATTTTATTACCTTGTGAAGCATGTGATCTCTGTGACCCACACCCTATTCGTGCATTCCCTCCCCTTTTGAAAATCGCTAATAAAAACTTGCTGGTTTTACGGCTCGGGGAATATCACGGATCCTGCTAACATGTGATGTCTCCCCAAGACACCCAGCTTTAAATTTCTCTCTCTTGTGCTCTTTCCCTTTATTTCTCAACCCAGCCGAGACACTTAGGAAATAGAAAAGAACCCAGGTTAAACATTGGGAGAGGGTTCTCCCAATACTCTAGCTGTCTTTAACATTCATTTTTTCATTTCAACCATGTAAAACTTGATTGCTATGTGCCTTGAGGACGATCTTCTTGTGTGGAATCTTGCAAGGGTTCTCTCTATTTCCTGAGTTTGACTCTTGGCCACTCTAGCATGGTTGGAGAAGTTTTCGTGGACTCTATACTGAAATATGTTTTTCAAGTTATTTGCTTTCTCCCTCTCCCTTTCAGAGATGCGAATGATTCATAAATTTGGCCTCCTTACATAATCCCATATTTCTCCAAGGTTTTGCTCATTCCTTTTCATTCTTTTTTCCTTTATTTTTGTTTGACTGTCTTATTTCAGAGAACCAGCCTTCAAGTTCCAAGATTTTTTCCCTCAGTTTGGTCTATTCTGCTGTCAATACTTGTGACTGCATTGTGAAATTCTTGTAGTGTGTTTTCAGCTCTATCAGACCAGTGAGGTTCTTTTTTTTTTACCAGCTAGTTCATCTATGAGCTCCAGTATCATTTTATTGTGATTCTTAATTTCCTTGGATTGGTTTTTGCTGTTCTCCTGAATCTCACTGATCTTTGTTCCAATCTATATTCTGAATTCTATTTCTGTCATTTTAGCCAAGTCAGTCTGGTTAAGAACCTTTGTTAAAGAGCTAGTGTGTTTATTTGGAGGACATAAGACACTGGCCATTTGTTGTCGGAGTTCTTGCATTGGTTCTTTCTCATCTCTGCATGTGGCTGTTCCTCTAACTGCTAGGCTGTTGAAGTAGTCAGGCAGCAGCAGGGTGGTTGTGCTGAAGTGTCAGGTCAGGCAGCCCTGCTCAGTGAGGAGAAGTGAGGATGGGGGCATGCATGGAGAACAGTCCAGCTACTTTTCCGTGAAATGGGTGCTCTGTCCTGGGGGTCTGGACCAGTCCATAATCCTGGGTGCTCTCCAGAGCCTAGAAACAGCAAGGGCAAGGGCTGTGAGAAAGCAAAAATGGCCACCTGCTCCTCCCACTGGGTACTCTGTCCCAGGAAGTTGCTACTGGCTTGATAGTTCCAGTTGGAGGTGGCTGAACAGCCAGGCTGGGAGGACCAACCCAGAGAGGAGATATGGGATCAGGGACCCATGTAACAAGCAGTCAGGCTACTTTTCCACAGGGCTGCTGCAGTATGCTGGGCGTCCACTCTAGTCCCTAGTTACCTCAGATTTTCTAGTACCTGAAGACATCTTCATTGAAGGCTGCAAAACAGCAAAGATTGTGGCCTGCCTCTCCATGTGAGAGCTCCGTCCCACAGAGGTACAGATCTCTTGCTGGCCTGAACACACTGGCAGTGGTGGCTGGAAACCTTGGGAGGGAGCTCCCACCCAGTGGGGAGGAAGGGGATCGGGTACCTACATTACAGAGCACTCTGGCACGTTTCCATAGAGCAGCTGTGCTGTGCTGGGGGCCTGCTCCAGTGCCCAGTCACCTTAAACTCTCCAAAGCCTGAAGGTGACAATGGCTAAAGCTACAAAACAGCAAAGATGGTGGCTCACCCCTCCCTTTGGGAGCTCCATCCCAGGTAAGTTTGGAACTGCTGCTGGCTGGAAAACACCTGTGGGAGTGGTTGTAGACCTTGGTTGGGGGATTCCACTCAGGGAAGAGAAATGGGTTCCAGGATCTGTATGAAAAAGCAGCCTGACTGCCTCTTGATAGAGCTACGGTGCTGTGCTGGGGGACCGCTCCTGTCCCTAGACACCTTGAATTCCCCAGAACCTGAAGGCATCTATTACTAAAGCTGCAAAATAGCTAAGTGGGCAGACTACCTGTCCCGCTGGCATCTGTTTCTCAGGGAAATGTAATGTTGCTACTCATAGCTAGCTGGAGTTCCAAGCCAGAGGGTCTTATCCTGCAAGATGCCATGGAAGCAAGGCCTGCAGACTGTGGTTGCTCAGCCCCCTAAATTCAGCCTCTTTCCTAGGGGTATGTATTATGGGGGTCTTACCTCCTGTTTTGCTGGAGTTGCAGCCACTTTTGCCAGGAACCCTGGGTATCTGAAGCTTCTGGGGCTCCACATATGCCTGAGCAGCTGCTCTGCTGAGACTCCACATAGCTTGGTATGTTAGAATGAAGGCCCTGATGGACTGGGTTTATGAGGGAATCTCCTGATCCAAGAGTTGCAAAGATCCATGGGAGAAACATGAATCCCCAGGGTTGCTCACTCACTCACTGCTTCCCTGGGGTGGGGAGACTCCTCTGGCTCCAAGCCACTCCGAGTGGGCAGTCATCCTGCCTTGCCTTGCTCCATCCTTTACAGGTCAGGTTCCTTTCTTAATGAATCCCAATGCATGTACCTAGATGTTTCAGTTGACAGTTACTTTCCTCTTCTATTTGTTTCCATGAGACTGGCACACACTAACTGCTTCTAGTTGGCCGTCTTCTGGCATAGAATTTTCATTTTCACTGCAAGGTGTTTCTGTTTAATTTTTTTCTGTATGTAGAATATCTTCTTTCAATTCTTCTTTCATAATTCTCTATATAAAAATATATAAATCCTTGACAAATGTACTATTTTGTGTATATTTCTGTGTTTGACATTCTTACAAATAATTTCGAGTTATTAATCTTGTGTTGCTTACTCCTTTTTTTCCCTCAGTCTTATGTTTTGGGCATTCATCTGTCCTCTCTTCAGCTTTTGATCTATCACATCTTGGGTAAGTATGTAAACCAATTCCCTTCCTCCACTGCATAGAATTCCTTCTTGTGCATGTAACTTAATTTATATGTAAAGAATAGTACCCAAGTTGTTTTCAGTGCTTCACTACTATACAGAAGCTACAATGACCATCCTGTTAGTGGTCACTGTGAATATCAGCTAGGCTCCCTAGCAAGCTTAATCCAGTGGTGAAATTGCTGAATCAAAGGAGAAATGGAACTTAATTGTAATGCTTTCTGGAATGATTACGTCAGTAGATATTCCATCATTGCTTGTGGGTTTCTTTTCTTTCTTTCTTTCTTTCTTTCTTTCTTTCTTTCTTTCTTTCTTTCTTTCTTTCTTTCTTTCTTTCTTTCTTTCTTTCTTTCTTTCTTTTTTTTTTTTGATGAAGTGTTGCTCTGTCACTCAACCTGGAGTGCAGTGGTGTGATCTTGGCTCATTGCAACCTCCACCTCCTGGGTTCAAACAATTCTCCTGCCTCAACCTCCCCAGTAGCTGGAATTACAGGCATGCACCACCATACCCGGCTACTTTTTTTGTATTTTTAGTAGAGATGGGTTTCACCGTGTTGGTCAGGTTGGTCTTGAACTGCTGAACTCAAGTGATCCATCTGCCATGGCCTCCCAAAATGCCAGGATTACAAGCATGAGTCACCGCACCCAGTTGGGTTTCTTGTTTTCAACATAATTAACACATTTACTAATATCCAGCTATCCAATGTTGTCAGTGATAAGTAAACTTGTATCTCTTTGTGCAATTTACTTTTTTCTTTTTTTTTTTCTGGCTATTACTGAGGTTGCATATGCACTTATATTAATTAGTCTTTGAGATTCTTCTTACTTTGAATTGTCTATTTATTTTTATATGAGTTTTCTCATCCTTTTAAAGGAGTTCCACGTATAATACATGTGTTCATCCCTTGTTGGTTTTAGATGTTTAAGTATATTTACCCAGTCTATCTCAAATTTTTTGTCTATGGAATCCTTAATCGAACAGATGTTTTTGATAGAGTCAAATTAGCCCTAAGTAGTGAAATTATATACAGGGCTATGACAAGGAAACAAAAAGACCTAACGTGAAACCTTTCCCTTCATCCTGTACAGGTTTTGTTTGTTTTGTTTTGTTTTTTACCATTTCCCACACATACACAATCATTATTCAATCACCATTGTCTCTCTACAGGATATGAATAATGTTTCTGTTAATGAGCCAGCCTCTGGGAACCACCACTTTCCTATTGCTTTGAGATTTCCAGGTACAAAAAGTCAGCATTGTATGCCAGTTTGCTATCTTGTTCCCCAAACTTCTTAGAGCCATTGGATTTATCAACTATCTTCCTTTCCTTACCATGATCTATAAATTAAACTAAGATTGTTTTCTTGGAGGACAGCAATAACCTCAAAATTTCAAACCTTCCTCAGTTACTCAATGCAAAATTTGGATTGGCATTTGATTCTATGTAATCACCCATTTTTTTAATGTTCTACCTTTCCACTAGATTTTGTTTATTTGTTCACTATATACCTTGCCTAAGAACTAAACATAGGCATTCTTCTATATTTCGGTCACAGTATAATTTTTGCCTTTGTCTTTCTTTTTTTTTCTGTGAGCAACTTGACCACTGCCATATTTTCAATTATCTCTAAGCATGGAACTTACAGATGTACAAATCTACATCTGTAATCCTGACCTCTTTTCCTAAGCTTTAAGCACGTTTTTTCTTTCTATTTTTTAAAAATCACTTCCAACTTGATGGCCTACTAGACATTTAAATATAAAATATCAAGTGCTTTTGCTTTTCAGGGGTTTCTTAGCCGTGTTGTGACTTCTGTGATTCTCCCTACCATTCAGTTTTCAAATCTAGTCATTTTCTTTTTCTGCTCCACTACCAATTAATCAGTGAGCATCCAAGAAGTGTAGATACTCTCATTGATTCTCATGACACTTTCTTCGTTGTATTTTTAGAATAAAACTCTCGATCTGGCTGTCTAATCCAGTAGCAGACATAACCTTATTTTTTAAATTGAACTTTGCATTCAGATAGATGTATATTCAGATGCAGTTGTAAGAGTCAATATAGAGTCTCCTCTATGCTTCACTCAGTTTCCCCTACTGATAACATTTTGCAAAACTGTAGTATAATGCTGCAACTACAATACTGACATTGATATTAGTCATCTTATTCAGATTTCTCCAGTTTTGTGTTTATTTAGCTCTATATAATTTTGATGTTATTTATTTTTAACTTTTAATAAAAAACTTTATTTTTAGAGAAATTGTACGTTCACAGCAAAATTGAGCAGAAGTACAGAGATTTCCCACATACACCCTGTTCCCACACATGCACAACTTCTTCCACTGTCAACAACTTCCACCATAGTGGTACATTTGTTACACTCTGTGAAGCTGCATTGACACATCATTATCACCTAAATTCTTTAGTTTACATTAGTATTCACTCATGATATTGTACATTCTATACGTATTGACAAATGCTTACTGACAAATATCTGCAATCATAATATCATACAGAATAGTTTCACTGCCTTAAAATTGCTTGTGCTATGCCCATTCATCCCTCCTCCTCTCCATACCCTGGCAACCGCTGAAATTTTTACTCTCCATAGTTTTGCATTTTCTGGAATGTCATATAGTTAGAATTATACAGTATGCATGTAGTAGCCTTTTCAGATGGGCTACTGTAACTTAGTTACATGCATTTAAGTTTTCTTCATGTATTTTCATAGAGGAAAACTTTTCAATTTTTTTTAGTATTGAATAATATTCTATTGTCTGGATGTACCATAGTTTATTTATCCAATCACCTATTAGAGGACAAATTGGTTGAGTCCAAGTTTTGGCAGCTATAAATAAAGCAACTATAAACATCCCTGTGAAGAAATTTCTGTGGACATAAGTTTTCAATTTATTTGGATAAATATCAAGGAGTACAATTGCTAGATAACATAGTACGAGTATGTTTAGTTTTATAAGAAACTATCAAAGTGTCTTTCGAAGTGGTTGTACTATTTGCATTCCCACCAGCATTGAATGAGAGATTCTCTTACTCTACATCCTCACCAGAATATGGTATTATCGATGTTTTGGATTTTGGCCATTCTGATATGTGTGTAGTGGAATCTTATTTTCATTTTATTTTGCAATTTCCTAATAACGTGATGTTAAACATCTTTTCAAATGTTTATTTGCCATCTGTGTATCTTCTTTGATGGGGTGAACAGACATTCAAGTCTTTTACTCGCTTTGAAACTAGGTTGTTCATTTTCTTGTTATTGAGTTTTACAAGTTTTTGTGTATTTTGGAAAAAAGTTCTTTATCAGGTATGTCTTATGAAAATATTTTCTCTCAGTCTGTAGATTGTCTTCTCTTTCTCCTGACATTGTCTTTCACAGAGCAGAGGTTGTTAATTAAGTTCAGTTTTTAAATTATTTATTTAAATGGATGGAGCCTTTGGTGTTTTACCTAGAAAGTCATCGTACTGAACACCACATAGGTATAGTTTTGCATTTTACATTTATGTCTATAATCCATTTTGAGTTAATATTTTTGAAGAATTAAGGTCTGTGTGTAGATTTCTTTGTATATAGATGTCCAGTTGTTCAAGCACCATTTATTGAGAAGACTAACTGCTTCATAATATTGCCTTTGCTCCTTTGTCAAAGATCAGTTGACTAGATTTATTTCAGTTTATTTCTGAGCTCTCTATTCTGTTAGTCTATTTAGCAATTAGTTGATCAATTAGTCTATTTTTCACCAATACCACATTGTCTTGATTACTGTTTCTTTATAATAAGGCCTTTGTTTAGCCACGTTTTGAAGTATAATACTCAAAATCTGCACATCTGTAATGAATATAATAAAATCTAAATGAGTTTGGACATATGAATTGATTCATTGCATACATTGTGTGAGTTTGAACGTATGCATACACCTATAAAACCATCACCACTATCAAAGTAACCTCGAAAAGTTTCCTTAGGTACCTCCCTTTTTAATAGATTTATAATTGTTAATCTTTTGATTTAGTTATTCACTTTCAATATTGTGTTGAATATTTTGAATCTTTTCACTCTCTACACACACTTTAAAATCAGATTGTTGATATTTAAAGAATAACATGCCAGGATTTTGATTATGATTACATTGAACCTATAGATAATGTTGGTAATAACTGATGTCTTGACAATATTGAGTCTTCCTATCTATGTACATTAAATATCTCCATTTATTTAGCTCTTTTTTGATATCTTTTATCAGAGTTTTATACTTTTTCTCACATAGGTCTTGAACATATTTTGTCAGATTTATATCTAAGTAATTCATTTTTGGAGGGCGGTGCTGAAGTAAATATTATTATGCTTCTAATTTCAAATCCCCCTTGTTCATTGTTGCATGTAAGAGAGCAATTGGCTTATGTTAACATTATATACTACAACCTTGTTAGGATTACTTATTAGTTTCAAAAGCTTTTTTTGTAAATTCTTTCAGATTTTCTAATTAGATGACCATGCCATCTTCAAACAAATACAGTTTTATTTTTTCCATTCTAAGCTATATATTTATTTATTTTTCTTGTCTTATTGCACTAGCTAGGACTTCCAATATTTTGTTGAAAAGGAATGATGAGAGGAGACACCCTTGCTGCTTTGTTCCTGATCTTAGTGGAAAAGCTTCTAGTTTCTCAGCATTAAATATGGTATTAGCTGTAAGATTTTTGTAGGTGATCTTTATCAAATTGAAAAAGTTCTGATATATCTCTAGTTCGGTGAGAGTTTTAATTATGAATGAATGTGAAATTTTGTCAAATGCTTTTTTTGAAACCTACTGATAAGATCATGTGATTTTTTCCTAGTTAGTGCATTGACATGATGGTTTACATTGATGTTTAAAATTTGAGCTTTGCATACTAGGATAAATTCCACTTTGTCATGGTGTCTAGTTCTTTTTCTATATGGTTGGTTTTAATTTGATAATATTGTGTTGAGGATTTCTGTGTCTATTAATAAAAAAGATTGGTTTGTAGTTTTATTTTCTTGCAATGTCTTTGGCAGGTTTTGGTATTAGGGTAATGCTGACTTCACAGAATGAGTTATTCAATATTTCCTCTTCATCTGTTTTCTGAAACAGATTGTAGAGAATTGATATAATTTGTTTCTTAAATGTCTTGTTGAATTCACCAGTGAGCCCATCTAGACCTGGTGCTTTCTGATTTGAAGGTTATTAATTACTGATGCAATGTCTTTAATAGATACAAGCCAATTCATATTTTCTATTCTCTCTTTTGTGAGTTTTGGCAAATTATGTCATTCAAGGAATTCATCTCTTTTATCTGGGATATTAGATTTGGGAGCACACAGTTGTTCAGAATGTTCTTTTATTATCCTTTTAATGTTCATAAGCATGTAGTGATGTCCCCTCTTTCATTTCTGACATTAGTAATTTGTGTTTCTTTTTTGGCTTAGTTAGGCTTGCTAGGGCAAGAAGCTCATTGACTTAACTGATCTTTTTATAGAATCAGCTTTTGGGTTTTATTGATACTCTCTATTGATTTTTTGTTTAATTTCATTGATTTCTGCTCTAATTTTTATTAACTCTTCTCTTCTTCCTACTTTGTATTTAATTTGCTCTTCTTTTCTAGTTTCCAAAGGGGAAAAATTAGATGATTGATTTTAGATGATTGTTTCTAATATATGCATAAAGTGGCATAAATTTCCCCATAAGCACTGCTTTCATTACATCTCACAAATTATGATGAGTTTTATTACTATTTTCATTTAGTTCAACTTATTTTTTAGTTTCTCTTAAGACTTCTTCTTTGACTCATGTGTTATTAGAAGCGTGTTGTTTAATCTCTAAGTATTTCAGAATTTTCCAACTATCTTTCTGTTATTGATTTCTAAATTGATTTCTGTTAGAGATTCCATTATGATCTAAGAGCAGACATAGGATAGATTCATTCTTTTAAATTTATTAAGGTGTGATTTACATAGCATAATACATTCTAAATTGGTGAATATTCCATGTGAGCTTGAGAAGAATGTGCATTCTGTTGTCGTTCAATGGAGTAATCAATAGATGCCACATATTTACAGTTGATGGATGAGTTATTGAATTCCAGTTACTGAGTTCAAGTATGTTCTTACTGACTTTTTGAATGTTGAATCAGTTCATTTCTGAATGGTATCTCCAACTATAATAGTGGACTCATTTATTTTTTCCTGCAGCTCTGTCAATTTTTGGTTTTTGTCTCATCTATTTTGACACTTTCTTGTTAAGCACATATACTTTAAGGTTTGTTATATCTTCTTGGCATATTAGCTCCATTATCAATATATTATGTCTCTCTTTATCACTGATATCTTTACTTGCTCTGAAGTCTGCTCTAAATGTAACATAGATATTAAAATTAACAGATACTTTGCTTTTCTAAAATTGGTGCTAGCAAGGGATATTTTTCTTTACTCATTTACTTTCAGTGTGTACGTGTCTTTATATTCAAAGTGGGTTTCTAATAGATGACATGTATTTGAGTCTTCTTGTTTGATATACTCAATCTTTGTCTTTCATTAGCGTATTTAGACTTGATATTTAAGATTATTATTGATATAGTTCAATTCATTTCTACCATATTTGTTCGTATTTTCTGTTTGCTTTCCTTTTCATTTTGTCTATTTTTGTTTTCACAGTTTTTCTCTTTTTTATAGTTTTATTATTTATCTAATTTTTTGTTTTTAATTATTGTAAATACATAATAGTTGCACATATTTATGGGGTAGCTGTGAAATTTTGATCCAAGCATAAAAGGTGCACTGCCCAAATCAGGGTAATTGGGATATCCGTCATCTCAAGCATTTATCACTTCTTGGTGTTAGGAGAGTTCCAATTCTACTCTTTTTGTTATTTTGAAATATACAATAAGTTATTGTTAGCTACAGTTGTCCTATTTTGCTACCAAATACTAGGTTTTATTCCTTCCATGTAATTTTATTTTTGTTTGTCCATGAAATATACCCTTTTATCACTTTCCCACCTACTACTCTTTGTAGTCTATGGTAACCATCATTCTACTTTATCTCCATGAGATAAATTTTTTTAGCTTTCACATGTGAGTGACAACATGTGACATTTGTCTTTCCGTGCTTGGTTTATTTCATTTAACATAATAATTGGTCCCATCCATATTGCTACAAATGTTAGGATTTCATTCATTTTATGTCTGAATAATTCCATTTTATATATTTACATTTGCTTTATTCATTAACCCACTGCTGAACACTTAGGTTGATTCCATATATTGGCTATTGTGACAGTGGATTATATGATAGTTCTATTTTTAGTTTTTTGAGGAATCTCCAAATTGTCTTCCATACTGGCTGTACTAATTTATATTCTCATCAGCAGCATACGAGGGCTCCCCTTTCTTCACACATTCCAGTTTTGCCTGTCTTTTGACAAAAGCCATTTTAACTGGAGTGAGATGATACCTCATTTTAGTTTTGATTTGCACTTCTCTGACAATTAGTGATGTTGAGCATTTTTCCTTATACCTGTTGGCCATTTATATGTCTCATTTTAAGAATGCCTATTCTGACATTTTTTTCCATTCTAAACCAGATTATTTGACTTTTTGCTATTGAGTTGCTTGAGCTCCTTATATTCAGGTTATTAATCCCCTGTCAGATGGGTAGTTTGTAAATATTTTCTCATATTCTGTGGTTTGCCTCTTCACTTTGTTGAATATTCTCTTTGCTGGGCCGAAGCTTTGTAGCTTGATGAGTAGATTAAAAACCATATGATCATTTCGATAGATACCAAAAAGCATTTGATAAAATTCAATATCCCTTCATGACAAAAACTCTCAAAAAACTGGGTATCGAAGACACATACCTCAAGACACTAATAACTGTATATGACAGATTTGTAGCTGGTATCATACTGAAGGAGAACAACAGAAAGCCTTTCCTTTTTATTTTTTTAATTTAATTTTTTTTTTTTTTTGACAAAGTCTTGTTCTGTCACCCAGGCTACAGTGCAGTGGCATAATCTCTGCTCACTGCAGCCTCGGCCTACCAGGTTCAAGTGATTCTCCTGCTTCAGCCTCTCGAGTAGCTGGGATTACAGGTATGTGCCACTACACCCAGCTAATTTTTGTACTTTTAATAGGGACGGGGTTTCACCATGTTGGCCAGTCTAGTCTCGAACTCCTGACCTCAAGTGATCCACCCACCTCGGCCTCGCAAAGTGCTGGGATTAGAGCCATGAGCCAGTGTACCTGGCTGAAACAAGATAAGGCTTGCCCACTTTCACCACTTTTATGTAACATAATACAGGAAGTCCTAGCCAGAGAAATTACATAAAAGAAAGAAATAAAAGGCACCCAAACTGGAATGGAAGAAGTCAAATTATTCTTGTTTTCAGATTATATAATCTTATTTTCAGAAAAACCTAAAGATTCCACGAACCAAACCATTAGAACTAATAAATAAATTCAGTAAAGTCACAGGATACAAAATCAACATACAAAAAAGAGTAGAATTTATGTATGCCAACACAAACAGTCTGAAATAGAAACTATGAAAGTAATACCATTTACAATAGCCACAAACAAAATAAAATACATAGTAATAAACTTAACCAAAAAAGTGAAAGATCTCTACAGTGAAAACTATAAAACATCAACAAAAGAGATGGAAGAAGTCACCAAAAAAAAAATGAAAAGATATTCCATGATGATGAACCGAAAGAATCAATGTTATTAAAATGTCCATTCTACCCAAGGCAATTTATAGATTGAATGCAATCCTTATCAAAATACCAATGACATTCTTCACAGAAATAGAAAATATAAGACTAAAACATATAAGGAATCAGAAAAGGCCCTGAATAGCTAAGGCAACCCTGAGCTAAAGAACAAAGCTGAAGTCATCACCTTACTCAACTTCAAATTGTACTACAAAGTTATAGCAATGGAAACATTGTAGTACTGGCATACAGACACATAGACCAATAGAACAGAATAGAGAACTCCGAAATAAATCCACACATTTTCAGTTAACTCACTTTTCACTGAGGTATTAAAGACATGCATTGGAGAAAGGAATGTTTCTTCAACAAATAGCTTTGGGAAAACTGGATATCTATATGCTGGAGAATGAAATTAGACTGTTATCTCACCGTACACAAAAATAAAATCAAAATTAATTAAAGACTTACATCTAATACCTGAAACTATGAAACATTGGGGAACCATTTCAGGATATTGGTGTGGGGAAAGATTTCTTGAATAAGACCTCAGAACCACATTCAACCACAGTAAAAATGGACAAATCAGATCATATTATGCATTATACACTTTGAATATTTTCTGATTTTATTTTCTCTCATTTCTTAGCATGTTAATCATACTTTTTTTCTTTGTACTTTTTTAGTTGTTACCTTAGAATTTTGCAACATACATTTACAATTAATCCAAACCTGCTTTCAAATAACACCATATCACCATGTAGGTAATCCAAGTACCTTATAATAACAAAATATTACTAGCTTCTCCCTTCTGTCCTTATAGTATTGCTACATTCATTTCACATATGTATACGCATGCATATATTTGTGTAAGAGTATATATATATACACACACATATATATGGACACATAATTGAATACACTGTTGCTATTATTTTTATTGTTATCTGTTAAATCAACTAAGGAAAAGAAAAGTTAGTATTTTACCTTTACATATTCATTTTCTGGTGCTTTTCCTTTATTTATGTTGATCTGAATTTCTGACCTACATAATTGTCTTCCCTATGAAGAATTTCTTTTGTAAGGCAGGTTTAATAACAAGAAAAAATCCCTTAATTTTTATTTTTCTGAGAGAATCCTTATTGCTCCTTTACTTTTGAAGAATAACTTCACGAGGTGCAGAGTTTTAAGTTGGTGGGTTTTATTTCTTAACACTTAAACTATTTTATCCCACTCTCTTCTTGCTTGCTGTGCAGCAAGCTTGCTTGCTTCCTTGTTTCTCAGGATAAGTCCATTGTAGTTCTCTGCTCCTCTATAGGTGAACTGTTTTTTTCCTCTGGTTTCTCCCAAGATGTTTTTTTCATCTTTGATTTTCTGAAGTTTTTATATGATATGCCTAGATGTACTTTTTTGGCATTCATTCTTCTTGGTATTTTCTAAGATTTCTGGATCTGTAGTTTGGCATCTGACATTAATTTAGGGAACTTCTCATTTTTGTATCTATATTGCTTTAGCTCCTATCTCTCCTTCTTCTCTTTCCAGTATTATCATTATGTTTAAGTTAAATCTATTTATAGTTGTGCCATAGTTCTTGGACATTATGTTCTGTTCTTAGCATTTTAATCATAGTTTAAGTTGATTTTTAAATTCCTGGTCTGATAATTCCAACATTCCTACTATGTCTGAATATTGTTCTGATGATTGTCTGGTCTCTTCAAACAGTTCTTTTGCCTTTTAGTGTGTCTTGTTAATTTTCTTATTATACCTTGTGGAAAGGTAGATGTGTTGTGCTAGGTAAAAGAAACTTCTATAAACAGGCTTATAGTAATAAAGTGGTAAAAAGGGAGAGGAGAGGAAGTGATCTATAGCCCTACTAGTACATCTCAGTCTTATGGTAATCCCAGGCCTCTAGACTGCAGACTTTTCTCAGTCTCCCTACTGCCCACATTAGGTGAGACAGAATGACTAGAGGGGCTAGAGTTGGGTATTTCCCTACCCTTAGGTAGATTAAGCTCTGATATAACCCCAGTGGGTTAGGCTGTGGTTAATTAGTTTCTTTTGAGGGTAGGCCTAATTAATAAGAGAATTTTCTGACGTGTTTCAAAATGTTTCCTATTCCGCTTCCCTTGCCAGAAGCATGAGTGGATTTTTCTCCAGTATTCACTGTAAGGATCTGGCAGAATTCCTGGAGATAAAAGTTGTAAGAGTCTGAAGGTCCCCCTAGATTTTTTAACTCTCAGACTTGTACACTTTGAACCTCCAGCTATCCATCAGCTACTGTTCAGATTTTTCTAACCCAGTACTGTTGTTATGAAGGTTTCTACTAATGGGTTTCCACTCTAGTAAGCTGTGATTCTCTGTATGCACCTATCTCTCGAATTGTTGGGGCAGTAGATTTGTCCTGTGACCCCGCTTGTCTGATGGATCTAAGAAGAGTTTTTAATGCTTTAGTTTGTTCAGCTTTTTATTTTTTGTTACGACTGAGTGAAGCCTTCTAAACTCCTTACGTGCTTGACCAGAAACTAGAAGTCTATAACTTTATAAACATACATACATTTGATTTGGTCTGTTTCCTCCCCCTTTGAATTTCTTTATTAAACCTGTCAAATTTTGTCCAGGCTTCATGATTAACTTAAAAATATTACCTAATATCTGACACTTGATCTCCCAACTTAGACATAATTTTTTTTATTTTTAAATTTATGTCTACTATATTTTAAGGTACTTATTAATTTTGACTCCTGTAAGAAGTGTACATGAAGCTAAGCATGTATTTAGATTAAGTAATTAGTCAAATAAGACTTCACAGAAAAAGTAGGATTTGAACTGGTTCTGAAGAATTAGTCATATACTGACCAAATGGTCTCTGACAAATAATTTGACATTTTTGGTATTTTGAGAACACTGTATTCAAAATGCACTTTTAAATAAACTTTCTCTTATGTGCTTTGTAACTGGGGTTGACAAACTACAGCCAGTGGACCAAATCCAGCCCCTGACTATTTTTGTAAGTAAAGTTTCATTGGAATATAACTACTTCAGATTATTACCAAGACTGCACGTCCTGCAAACCTGAACATTTACTATCTGGCACTTTATAGAAAAATCCTGAGGACCTCTGCTTTAAAAGTGTAAATGGAATATAGATTGAGAGCCCTTTGGGATCTAAAAAAACCCCATCAATACAAATTCCCAAGTTTGTATTAGTTTTTTTGTTTTTGTTTATCTGAATTGCTCCTCAAAGTTTGAGTCCCTGAATGGCAGCATTGACATCACCTGGGAAAGAAGTATAAACTTTCCATTGTGCAAGATGAATAAACTTGGAGATCTGATCGAATGTACAGCTTTTTGAAAACACTAATACTGAAGTTTCTATAAGACTTTGAGAATAATCATCTCATCTCTCTATAGATAACATCTGTAGATAATCATCTCTCTATAAATGATAAAATAGTTTGTATACTTGAAATTTGCTAAGATAATAGATTCTAAGTGTGCTCACTACATCAAAACATGGTAAATATGTAAGGCAATGAATATGTTAATTAGATTGATTGTGGTCATTATTTCACAATGCATACCTATATCAAATCAAGTTGTACACTTTATATATACACAATTATTTTTCAAAACTAAAAAATCAGAATTGTATATTCTGAGGTCCTATGCCCGATCTACTGAATTAGAATTTATATCTTAAAATGCAATTGATATGCACAGAATGGTTTGAAAAATTCTACTTTAAAGAGTGTCAATTGAAGAACCAGCATCCAAACTCAGATTTTAGCTGACTGCCTGAATTTGGCTTCTGCTGCTGTCACTTACTAGCTCTGAGGCCATAAATAAGCAACTTAAATTCCCTGTGGCTCAGCTTCCTATTTGTAAAATGCAACTAATGTTGTTGTATGTATCTCAGTGTCATTTCAGTGATAAATGAGTTATATATATAATATATATAATGTTATATTATATATAATTATATATAATAATATATATAGTTATATATATAATATATATAACTCATTTATATATAATATTTGGAATAGCACTTAATATGTGCTATGACATATAATACTCAATATATTATCATTACTATTACTATTTAAATATATAGAATCTTCATTTTTAAAATGTGACTGGCAAGCCAATTGGCTTAGATCAATTAGCAAATTATTGGCTAATTAATAACAGTGCCTCAGAAGAAAGGCGTGAGTACACTCAACTCTAAATCAAAGCCTTTACATTTTTTTAACTATATTCAACCAGCATAGGAATTAGAGATGATTTTTTTCAAAGTCTTATAGAAACTGTAATATTAGCTTTTTCAAAAGTTTTTATCTGAGTTAAAATGGCTAGGCAATAAGATTCCAAAACTTTTCTAACTTGATTTGACGCTTGAGAATATTTCTAAAGTGTCTACTTCCATCAGCCATAATCACTACTTTTCTGGAATGTGTTCATATCTAATATCACTTTGACTGACAGTGAAATGGCCCCTACCCGAATTAGAACTCCTGAGGAGAAATGCCTCCCAAAAAGCTACTGCTCTCAGGAATGTCTAGATGACACATGCTTAGTTTAGTTATAGGTTAAAGGTTATTTCATGGGCACCTGTGGATAGTTAAAAGGATAAGTAATTCAATCAGAAGTCATTTAAAATAGAAACCCATTGACTGGGGATTTGGATGAGTCTTTACATCTGCAGAATGAAAAACAAAACAAAAAAAAAATACTACTCATTTTATTTTGAAATAAATCAGCTTTTAAATCTGGGATTAGTGAGGAATTTACTATGTAGAAGAGAGAGTACTCACTAACAGTATTTTCTTAGAACTGTTACTTCCAAATATATAATTTATTTGAATAATGATCAGGTTGTATTGCTGAAAATGTGAGATTTATTTAAAGCAGCAAGATCTAAAGTGTAATATCCCAGAAAAGAAATCCTTTTAGCATGTGTTGGTGTTGAGCGTGCAGAAGAGTAGAGTTAAGAAGAATAAGCATTGAAGTACTCTCCTAATGGAGTATCTAAAATTGTACCTTCCGATGGGAAGGGAACCAGTCATATGTGACCATTTAAATTTAAGTTAAAGGCCAGGTGAGGTGGCCTACGCCTCTAATGCCAGCATTTTGGGAGGTTGAGGTGGGTGGATCACCTAAGGTCAGGAGTTCGAAACCAGCCTGACCCACATGGTGAAACCCTGCCTCTACTAAAAATACAAAAATTAACCAGGCATGGTGACCGGTGCCTGTAAGCTACTTGGGAGGCTGAGGCAAGAGACTCGCTAGAACCCGGGAGGCAGAGGTTGCAGTGAGCCAAGATCGTGCCACTGCACTCCAGTCTTGGCTACGAGAGCAAGATTTCACCTCAAAAGAAATAAATAAAATAAATTTAAGTTAAAAACTAAAATTAAGTTCAATTTTAAAATGTGTTCCTCAGGCACACTAACCACATTCCAGGGATCAGTAGTCACGGACAGCTAGTGGCTTCATTTTGTGAGGTCATAGAAACATTTCAGTGTTTTAAGAAGGTCCTGTTTCATGGTGCTGCTATAGAATATAGCAAAGACTACAAAGGTACAATCTTAGAATGATTTGGTATGGAATAGCAAAGTTATCTAACATTTTTAGAATTTAAAAGTGTATCTATTCTTTGTAGAAAGCCGAGTAGCAGAATATTCTTTTAAACAATAAATTCATTGCATTTGGGTGAGATTTCATGTTTTGTGGCATCTAACGATAGACCTCTTACTTTTTTTTAAACTAAAGACATCTTGAGACTTTGGCAGGGGATTGTTGGGGTTTGCCCTTGAACCTTCTGATAAAAATATCACAGACATTGTTACAAGTGATTCAACAACCTTGAAGTCAGTAGCAGTGCAATATTTTGACCTTTAGTTCTATAGTTTTATTCAGATATTTTGTTCTTGTGAAGGTAATTCAACACTACTAAAAATAGAATAATCTCATTAGCAAAATAGGTATTGAAATCCAAGTCAATTTAAAAATCATTCACTTAATAATCAAAATAGAACAAAAGTATAGTGAGTATAAGGATAATGTGTATATCAAATTACTTTGGACTTAATTTTGGAGCAAACATGTTTTATTTGGAAATTCTGGGAAAAGACTAAGATCAGGCAGCTGAGAGAAAATGAGAAGCTCTGTTCCTCCTTTATCTCACTCGGCTCCCATCAGGACACATTGGGAAGCTCTGATATCAAAGCATTATGAAACCACATTTTAATATCTACCTGTTTTTCAAAAACATGAACATTGTGTTTGTATTATAAATTTATGATGTGTCACAAAGAACCTAAGATTTCTTATTTTTAATAATACACTGTCTGCAGACGCGGTGGCTTATGCCTGTAATCCCAGCACTTTGGGAGGCCAAGGCGGGCAGATCACCTGTGGTCAGTAGTTCAGGACCAACCTGGCCAAAATGGTGAAACACCATCTCTACTAAAAACACAAAAAATTAGTTGGGCATGGTGGCTCACGCCTGTCGTTCCAGCTACTCAGGAGGCTGAGGCAGGAGGATCGCTTGAACCCCAGTGATGGAGACTTCAGCGAGCCGAGATTGCACCACTGCACTCCAGCCTTAGTGAGAGCAAGACTCTGTCTCAAAAAATAAATCAATAAATAAAATAAATAAAAACAATAGTACACTGTCTTCATTAAATGCCACTTTTTAATTCTTTTATTTTTTATTATTTTCCATAATTTTGCAGCATTTTATGACAATATATTAGACATATTAATTGTCATATTTATGACTGTCACCATCCATACTATCGAATGCATAATTTCTACTGCAGTGTGATAGTGACTTTATATTTAGCTTTACATTTTGCAAAATCCTGTAGGTTTAGATTTTTTACTCTATCAATCAAAAAATAGTGAGGGCAGGGAGAAACCTATGAAGTCCTCATTTAAAAAAAGAATATTCTCTGCAATTCAAGCACCTGAAAGTTCCTCAGTGAGACTGTTCCATCAGCTAAAAATAGCTGCAAAATAAATGTGAAGAAATATTTTCTGTGGTATTTACACCTTTCAAGTAGAAGTTACATTTTTTTCAGTAGTTCAAAATAAATATAACAAGGATATAAATGCCCCTTAAAGACTTTCTTTATTCTCAGAATTACTTGTTTTAAAAAAGAACCAGATGAATTAAGCTTTATTATGCTCTTATTTCATTTGGCTAAACTTTACGTCAGATACTGCTGATATTTACTGATACAACTGACTCTGGTAAGTTTTTTTAAAAGGACATAAAACTATATTAGATTTGAATATTTCCGGGATTACATTTACTTGGAAATCTGCCAGAATTGTCTAGAATATCCCTAATTAGGTCAACAGAGAGCACAGAAACACAATTTGGTTCATAAAGCGTCATGTTTTTAGAAGCTCTGATAAAGGCCAGTTATGGTTTTAATGTCTTTCTATCCATGTTTGCATAGTCTGTATACAGCTGCACAAAAGAAGCTCCATGCCAAATATGCTCAAAAGAGCCTGTGCCAGACCGAACAGACAATGGCATCACACACAACGATCCTGTGGGTCAGTGTTCTTTTGTAACTTTAACATTAATTACTGTCTTCTAGAAAAAGAGAGAGAAGAAACGGAATGGTCATTTTTTTCTGTCATTTCTTATTAAAAATAGCATTTCCTCAGGATTATAACAAAATTCTAGAACAAGACCAAGGTGTTGCGAGTCTTTTTCTCTTCTGAAAATATAACAGCTCCACCTTGAGGTAAAAGTATTTTACTATAGTTTGAGGTTATATTTGAAGTAGAAGGTGGCATTTGGGACGACTAGTGACCAATAATTCCTTATGGGAAAATAAACAAATAAAGAGCTCTAAAATTATACAAGGGATTTTGAAGCTCATCTTTTGTTCCCACTTTTGGTCAAAAACAACAGCAGGTATTAGTTACCTGAGGAGGACAAATTACTGTAATCTGACTGGTCATTTTCAGACTCTGGAATTTCATGTGGTCTAAATCTGTGTTGATGAAATTTTATTTGAAGTTGTCAAAAAGCAAACTAGAACTTTAAAAATCGATTTACTCCTCTGGTATCCACTGGTACATAAATTTCTGCCAAGAAAATACACAAATGGAACTTTCTCTTGATAGAACCTACCACTTATATCTTACTGTTGGCAAAATGTTGCTGTGCTTGCATGTAAGATAAAAAGTGAAAGATAATATTCTATATGCCACTCACTTTCTGCAGCTGAGCCTCAAGGCTGATTGTTTTTGTTTTTCTTTTTGACTCACCTTTCAAGGGTCAAGCTTGAAGCTGCAACAGAAGTAGATATGGAAAAATGAAAATCTTCCTCAAGTAAATTCTAGAGTAATTGTCATCTCACCATGCTCTTTTCCTGGTTATAAATATGCTAGAAAACATTCTTACTCTCTCTATATATAGTGTATATATATCTATATATACACTTTTTTTTTCTGAGGCTGAGTCTTGCTCTGTCACCCAGGCTGGAGTGCAGTGGTGCGATCTCGGCTCACTGCAAGCTCTGCCTCCCGAGTTCATGCCATTCTCTTGCCTCAGCCTCCCGAGTAGCTGGGACTACAGGCACCTGCCACCATGCCGGGCTAATTTTTTTTTTTTTTTTTTTTTTTTTTTTTTGTATTTTCAGTAGAGACGGGGTTTCACCGTGTTAGCCAGGATGGTCTTGATCTCCTGACCTCGTGATCCACCCACCTCAGCCTCACAAAGTGCTGGGATCACAGGCGTGAGCCACCACGCCTGGCCTCTTACTATAATTTTAATGAAGTATTTCTCTATATTTTCTTCTGATTCTTTTTATTATTTTATATAAGTTATTTGCCCATGTAGTCAACTTAGAATTTTTGTGCACGTGTGTAAAAGTGATATTGCAAGCTAATTTTCTATATGAATAAAAACTGTCTCCATGTTGCTTATTTGGTCATTGCAGGCATAGGAAAAAGTCATTTTTTAATGTTTATCTTGTATTACTGACTGAGCCCTCTTATTAAATTCAATGGTTTTTCAGTAGATTCTTCTAAGTTTTTAAGATTGATGGCCATATCATCTAAAATAATGCTGCCTCTCTTGACTCAATATTGGTAATTGCTTTTATCTAGAAAATCATGCAGTTATTATAGAACATAGTGAATTTTATAATTTCGTTACTGTTTGTATATTTCCATTATATATTAATATTTAGAATTTAACTTTATTTTTTAGTCTCAGGTTAGTTGCACAAGGAGATACAAGTGCCACAGACCCACTTTATGGGATTAGTGTCCACCAGCACAGGGGACACTGTGGCAGCCTTTGAGTGAATTAGCTGAGCGACACTTAGTTTGCAACATGCCGAATGTAGCATCTGATCACGGTTTAAGACATTTGAGAGGGAAGAAAGAAAGGAAGATGGAGAGAAGAATCTAAGTCAGATGTTAGCAGTAGCGCTCACTTTCATATTCACCAATTGAGGGCTAAGGAAAGCAGCTGGATGTCCAGGCATTAGGAAAACGTTCCCCTAAGAATGTGCCTGCTATTCAGCTGCTAAATTCCGTTAAAATTTCCTCATTCTTGTGGTCCATCCTTAACATCTTCTTCCGACAGCTGCAGATGCTCCTTCAGAGCTTGGGTGGGTGGGAAATATATACAGGAAAACATAAAAAATATTTTGGATGTATATTCTCAAAATAGGTGAAGAGGAAATGTTTAAATAAACATGGTAAATGTGCTATATTAATTAATAAAACATATTTGTTTGGTATTGAAATCAATTATTCTCCAATATATTGGGATATAAAATGCATTTTAAAATATGGTACATTCAGCAGGAATAAATACAAATTTTTTAAAAATTAAGAAGCCCTTTTCATACACATTTTTAACAATCACCTCATAATGATGATACCACCGGAAAATTGAAAATAAGAACCATAAATTTTGGATTTAAAAGTGATAGACAAATCCCTATAATTCCTGGTTTCTTTAAACAGAAAGAATGTAAAGTATCAGTAAATACTAGTTATTTTTATAGATGAAAAATTAGCGCAGCTCCAGGGAAGAAACCCTTGGGTCTCAGGTTTTCTAGATGCAAAAGAGAGATAATAAGTACACCTGCAAGGTGACAATAACTGTAAAGTGATTAAACACCCTGGGCTGAAAGACGCTCTTAAGAAAAGCATGTGTCAAAGCTCACAATGTAACAAGGGGTCCATGAGTATTTGACGGAAATGTACACACTTCATCTTTTTGCCTGATGTCCAATTTATATGTTTTATTAAACCTGAAGTAAATTTGCCCTTAAGCAAAAATTCCTGAAAGTGCTCTTTTACTGTTCGTTAGCTCCAAAATAAACAGATCTCCGAGCCCCTTCCCTGAAATTCAGTAACAACTTGGGTGGTACTTGTATATTAAAGGACAAAGCAATATAGGTTTTGCACTTTCCATATGGAGCTGGAATCACATAGGATATTTAACCTATATATTTTATCTTAAGTATATGAGTGTCTTTTTAAGGAGAATAAGGGATGAGGGGACATATCAGAGCAAACCATAGGAGACAACCTGGCCCTCCCACTTCCCGCCTTAGTTAACAGAACATGTAGTATCAGGATGAGGAAGAACAGGCAGGGATTAAAGAGTTCCAGGAAACGTGTATCATCATGCAAAAGAAAAGAACTGGCAGAGTTTCTAGGGCAATCCAACAGTTCCCTCAGCTCCTTGGCTAGATTCAGCATGCTGCTGCTACTATTTCCCCAACTCCATCTGAGGTGAGGCCAAGTTCTTAAACTCCTGGGTCACTGTCACCCTGACTGAATCATCCCAGATCCAGGCATCCGACAATTAGGGTCAGTCCATAAGTCTCAGAGCTCACAGAAATGATTGACTCTAACCATTTCTAAACCTACTTAGCCTGCTTATCCTGTTGTCTTTGTCTGTTTTGTGCTGCTACAACAGAATACCTGAAACTAGATAACTTAAAAAAGAAGAGAAAAAAACAAACATTATTTGCCTCACAATTCTGGAGGTTGGGATATCCGACAGCATGGCACTAGCATCCAGCAAAGGTCTTGGCAGTGCATTGTCCTATGGTGGAAGGCAGAAGAGCAACAGAGAGCAAGAAAGAGATTGAACTGCAGCCTCGAGCCCTTTTAAAATTGGCATTAATCCATTCATGAGGGTAGAGCCCTCATGACCTACACACCGCACATTAGATCCCACCTCTCAACACTATCGGATTGGGGATTAAGTTCCCAACACATGCTTTTTTGGGACACACATTCAAACCATAGCATCTGACTTGCCCATTCCTTCCTACAAAAGAAAAAAACAAAATAAAGGCTGTTGCTCACTTACCCCCAACCCCCAACTCCTTCTGCCTCCTCACCCATGCTGGTGGTTCCCTGTGTTGCAATGTGTGACATGATGTGCCCCTTCCTCTTGTGTGAGTAACAAACTCTCTTTTCAATGACAACCATGTCTTGATCTGTTGGCTTCCTCATACTTGAATAATAATAATAAAACTTGCATTTTAAAACACCTTGTCCCTCCCTACTCAGCCTGCTCAGAACATAGGCACATAAATCGTTCTTTTGCTGAGAACAACCTATTTTTTAATGCCTATTTTGCCTGATGTACTCTTACTACTTCTTCCTAATTCACCAAAAATACAGCTCTGCTTCAAAAACATTCCTTACTTCTCTGGACGAATAGGAACTCTCTTTTGAACCCCTGAAGTATGATATTAATGCCTTAATGCTAACACTTAGCACATTGCATTATATTTGTTTACTTCTATGACTTTTTTGGGTCTTAATAACATTGTGTTATTTAATTTTGGTACCTGTCCTGGCTATGGATAGTGCTCCATAAACATTTACTGCATGATATAGTTTTTTAACAAAAGTTTTCTTGACCATGGGTACTGAAAATGACATCTTCCTTTTCCAACCTTATTATTTATACAATTCATTTGCCAGTTGCTCCTTACAGTGGACAATGTCTGATGTATATATACTAAATCCCAAACTAGATCATAAATTGCCTTCTGTGTATTCTTGTATGCTTAGTGTTGAGCCCAGTGCTTACACATGCTAATAGCTGATTGAATGTTGACTTAATTTAGATATACCTGGTAATCCAACCCTATTCAAATTCTTTTAAAATAGAACAAGAAATAAGCAAGCAAACACTCAAAAAAGTCTTGAGTATAAAACCCTTGACAATATATGCAGAGGATTATTACATCATGATTCTTGGTGTCTTAAGGCATCGTTCAAACTCCTGGTTCTTAAGTGTAAGCTGTGCTGCATGAATGTTAACTAAGTCAGTATCAAAATATACAGAATAATAGAATTGTCTATCACAGAAAATGTGAAAATTAGCATAAACATAAATAAATCATACTGTCTTATTTAGAAATTCTATGTCTACAAAGTCCCTAAAACTTGTGCAAGAAAAGAAATCTTAGAGAATTCACCACTATATCATGGAATTCAAGGACAAGAGCAAGAGTTGGACTGAAACCAAGACACAGAATATTGTCAGAAACCACAAGACTGCATATTTACATTCTGTCTCTCCTTCTCCACCCTCTATTCTCATTCTTTCTTTCTCTCTGCCTTTCTCTTTCTCATCTCTTGATCTTTTTTTTTTTATCTCATTATCTGTTTCATTCTTGTTTCTTTCTTCTGACAGCCAATGTTTTTCATGAACATTTCTGGTTCTAAAATGCCACTCCAGCCCCAGCACCATTCATTGTGCAATGTACATCCACTTTGCTTTTGTGTCTCCTCATCAGTTTCCAGGGAAAAGTCTGAGTTAGACATAGTCATGGGTTTCTCAGAGGGATACCCAGTATATTTAGGGTACAAATCCAGATTTTCCTTCTGCATTTGGGGCAGGACTAATTTTCAAAAGTCACAACTCTGGAGTCACGTTTGATTTCTTTTCTGTTTTTTCCACTTCTATCAGGATGTTCTAAATACATGTACAATAATTTCATAAAAATGGTATTAGATTCACCTTAACACAAAGTTATGATCTATTACCCATGGCTACTGAATAAAATTCAGATTTCACATTATGCCTGCCCCTTCAAGGCCTCATTTTAGGGTAAATGTTTTTTTGAATTTTGTTTTACCCTAAGTCGTGGTTTTTTGTTACGCAGCAGCGTTGCTACCTATCACTTTTGATAAACTGCATGGGCTTCACTTCGGAACCATCACAAAGTCCTCCTTTTAAAAAAATAGTTCTCTCACTGAATGAAAAATACAATGAGCCAAAAAGGCAACACTTTTGGAGACAGTATGCCAGTGGTTTTCACCAGGAATGTGGTCTATTGTGATTCTCTAAACTCCTAAGTTGTCTTCATTATTTAAAAAGAAAAAAAGAGATTTGATGAATGGTAAGAGGATTTTATAATATAAACATGGAAAATGAATAATTGTTATTTGACAGCAGGAAACCAACTGCATTAAAAGGAAGCAGACCATCATAATTGTTTCAAGAGCCTAAATTAGAATGTCAACCATCTAGATTGAAGACCAAATTATTTCCTTAGTCCAGATCGAGGATGGAGATAACATGACTTACCCATCAGAAGACTCTACTATTTTCTGTTGGAGAAAAAGAGTTTTAAATGGATAATTTCTTACAAGTTTTAAAATATTCGTTTGTTTTAGTTTCATTGTACAACAGAGATATCTCTTGCCCAATATATATTTAACCACAGACAATAAAATGAGCTTAACCCTTAATTTGTGTGCTTATAGTAGAAAAATACAAGCCATGGTATTGCAGTGCATTTACCTTTCTTTTGTCTAAAACAGAGAGTACAGAGGACTGAGTACGTACTTGATCAGAAATCTTTCTTTACCCAACACTCCTAAGATATCCTATCTTTTACTAAACTTATTATTGAAACTAAAACAGTGTTCAGTTTAAAAGTAAACCCACTAAGATGTTTATGAACTGTCTTCTAATTATTGAAAGACTGAAATGATATATTTACATATAATTTTGAATTAAAAAACAAGACTTCATGCTTACTTCAATAAGACATATCTATATGTCATGATATAATTCATTTTACAGTTTGATAGGGTATAGTAATGAAAACTTACTTTAATTCCATACAGCTGAATTATCTCACATAAATTTGTGAGTTGAACAGATGTTTTTGCTGGCACATTTAGATAGTTTCTCTGAACATTCTCCTCTGCTGATGAGTTGCTGTCTCCATTACAAGGAATGCCTTAAACATAATTGTAGTACAGCTGTAGACATAAATGGTTTTGATGGTGTTTAAGCTCCATAATATTTTAAGTGGCTTTTCAAGCCTCAATCAAGATGGTTTTAAGTCATTAAGTCTATGCTTTTGCAGCGGATGATTTGTGTCTTAGAGATAATATTCAGTGGCTACCATATTGTCCCTTTAGAATATGTAAACTTTTGTATCATTGTGTAATTTTTTTACTACTGAAAACAAGAAATTTGAGAATTCTTGAATTCAAAATGAGTACCAAAGCATATTTCTAAGATGATCTCAGACTGCAGTAGAACTAATTAATTATGTTTAAATGTTCCAACTTCAACCACCATTTCTTAATTTTCTCAATCCAAGGATATCTGCCTACAGGACTTAGGAACCTAGAGCTGCTCTCACATTTACTACCTTTGGGCAAACACACAAAAATATCTACTGAATACTCTTTGACATTTTCCTTGTCTTTTTAATGGAGAGCAAGGACAGGGGTCAGAACAGTAAGGATGTAGAGGACACAGAAGTTCACTAGACAGAGCACAGGTGACTTATTTCAGTGAGACTTGAGGTGACTTTTCTTCACTTCTCATTCTGTTAATAAATGTTTAAAGAAACAACATAATGTTGAGAGATCTGGGAAGAGTGCTTTTTTATTTTTAATTTTTATGGGTATATAATTGTACATATTTACAAGGTACACGTGATATTTTGATACAAGCATACAATGTGTAGTGATTAAATCAGGGTAATTGGGATATTTATGACCTCAAAAATTTATCGTTTCTTTGTGTTGGGAACATTTCACATACAGATTGTTTGATTACGCGTCCAGCTGTAGCTGTGGCACAGTTAGTATTAGTGAATACTAATATCCTTGTCTTCAGACATTCTTATTGGTGGATTCTCAAAAATAACAAGTTACTTGAGAAATGCTATCTCATTAATAAACATAATCAACTTACTGTTTTCACATTTTCCTCAAGTCCATGATACAGGAGGATCTGGAATCTTCTCATGGCAAACTTGATCATCACTTTGCGAAAAAGAAAGACAAATATAGAAAATGTACATAATATAGCACACTGCTCTTTTCAATGATTATTTTTAGACCACATTGGGAAAAAAAACCAAAACCTTAAAGCCTACGGGGAACAATGCCTAATTTTTCAGTACTCTGAAACATATATATGTGTGTATATACACACACACACACACACACACCCCACACATATATATATATAATATATAATATATATATTTTATATATTTTTATATATATATAGGGATTTCATTCTCTCACTTAATTCTCCTAAAAGAAGAAAAGTTTATTATAAATAAAAGAGGCAAGGGTGTAATTAATGTTTGGAATAAATATTGATTCACCCTAGTGAAATTGAAATAATTTAAAAATAAGTCTCAGTTCCTCCTATATAAAACGCAGAAGGCTGTTTGAGAGCCATCTGGTGTGTAAGAAAATGAACAGACTTTGGAGCAGAAAAGCCTGAGTGAGACCCTGCTCTTTATTTTCTGGTATCAATATCCTGGAATCTTTACCCAATTTCTTACTGCCCACATTTCCTCATGTACAGAATGACAGGAATCACGCAGAGGTGGCAGAGGCTTTGCGTTGCGTTGATTCAATGAGCTAATACATGTGAAGCACCCTGTGCAGGTACCAGCGCACTTGATAAGTATTAATTCTCCTTCCCCAGTTTTTTGTTTGTTTTTGAAGCCTAAGTAGAGGGCATTCTTTGAAGTTTACTGGTATGGAAGGAATCAGGATTATTAATTCAGAAACCTAAATGTGTCCAATTCTAACAACAAGGACCTGTAATCTGCTAACGATTAAGAGTCTGGGAACTTTGTTACAACAAAGTCTATGAAAAAATCATTCTTCCGGTTAAGAAAGTCTATATTCTCTTCAATATTATATGTAATAATTTGAAATTTGCCTTTTCCAAGCCTGAAAATTGGAGAATAGACATTGGTTCTTCAGAAGAATTTGAGGTGGTATTTGAAGCTAATTAACGCCCATATTCCCAAGAAGGCATGCATCAGGTTGTCAGAGAGCTTATTCTAATCTTGTATTGGCTATGTTGACAGCTACTACATTCAGATCATTATTTTGTGGCCCAGGGCAAGTAATTTTATATTCTGAAAAATGTTTACCTTGATATGATACATTTCTGTCAGCACATATTTAGAAATGGTAAGAGCCAGGAGCACATATGAAGTTTTATTCAAAACAAGTAATTTTCTTCTTCTCAAAACAGAATCCCACGGTAAATTAAAAAAAAAAAAACTGTATTTTTTGATTTTAAGAAAATGTGAGGATGATTTTAATAAAATTTAAATATAAATTTTACAGGAATTATAACCAGAAGGTCTATGTTTAAAGTCAATCTACGAAGGCTTCATATACGACATGTCACCTTTTACTTCTTCTCCTAGAATTTGTTTAAAAATAGAGAGAAATATGTACTTTAAAGCCACAAACTCAGCAAAACTAAGAGAAGGAACAATTTTCAAACTTAAACATATATAGGAAAGTTTGTAAAAACAGGTAGGATGGAACAGAAGGAACTGGGAAAAAAAGAAAAAAGAATGTAGATAGTAGCTCAAGTTAGCAGATCTCAGTAGGTACCAGCAAAATATTCATTTCTTGCAAGTGAGTGGTTTGTCCTTGAGGGCTAAGTCATAGCTATTCTTTGCAGCAATGCGGGGAGGATCATCTGGATCAGAAGGATTGAATGACGTTTTCGAAACACAGCTTTTATTCAAAAAGGCAAATTAGGTAGGGCTGTGTGGAGAGATACCAAGAGCCACTTCCCTAGGAAGCTGGCAGCAGTTGAAAACCCACCTTTAGATTGTGAAGCTTGGATGGCTACACTGGCCTCATACTTGCTATGGGAATCCCTTCCTGGTGGCTGGTCCTGGTGCATTAATAGAAATGCATCTATTGATGAATTTAAAAGTGTCATCTCATGTACCATTCAAAAAACATATCAAAGGGGGAAAAAGTGGATAAAGCAGAAAAATTAACAACTGATGAACACTTACTGAAAAAATACTGCCACGAAAGAGTTGAAATACTACAGTCAAATATTTTGCCATGTATTAAAACATCTTAATGAATTAATCACCTTTATTAAAGAAAAGCACTGATCAGAAACACAGGAACTCAAGAAATTCATGTGAAGATAACAAGAGGAGATGAAATGTGAGCAGGTGGTCTCAAGAAAAAATTTAGAAAAAAATTCTGACAAAAAGAAGATATTACAAGAACCCAAAGCACAATACGTTTTGTAAAAAAAAAAAAAAAAAAATCACAGTAAAGGGCATTGAGTCTAGAAATAAGAAAAACAAGATGAAATGAAAAAGAGAATCTTTAGAAAGAGAATCAAATACGTAAAAGACAGGCAAAGGAACTCCAACATGAATGTAATTTAAGCCCCAAAGCAAACACAGCAATGGAATAGAACAAAAACACCCAGAGAGGTGATATTATTCACCAAAACTGGGTGGTAATAGAGAGGAGGAGAAAAGATGAAAAGGAAATATGCTATTTGAATCTTGTTCATAGTAGAGAACTGGTAGAGATTATCTTTAAAAACTTGATAATAAGAGGAAAGGTGTAACTATTAAGAACAATAATAAAAAGAATCAAAACCTTTCAAAAAAGAATCAAAACATTTCAAGATAAAAGAAAACACATACACACAAAAACACAGAGCAAAGAAATAGACTACAAGGCAAAATTACTTTAATAACCATAAGGAGAAAAGAAAATAATTTAAAAGTCAGACTAAATACTATTTATAGTAATAAATATAGATAACTTAATTCTCCTATTAAGAAATGTATTTAGTCTGATGGCAAAACAAAACCTAAATCTGCAATGTCACAAGAATCTCATGAAAATTAACTCTATAATTGGCCACAGAAACATCCTAAATAAATCCAAAAAGAAGTTGAAAATAGCACAGAAAATACTCCAAATCAAAATGCAATGAAACAAAACCATTGACAAAATTTATAAAAAGAAATGCCTCTTCCACTAAGAAGTTTAACAACTTTTTCTTAAACCAATCTTGGGTGAAAGGGAAAATATAAAGCAAAATATTAGAATATAACAATAATGAAAACATCAAACCTTTCGAGATATAACTAAAATAGTATTTAATTGAAAAGTTCATGACTTTACATATTTATAGAAATAAAAACATGAGCACAATGTCTTTTAATAACCAACTCAAAAACCTAGTAAAAGGCCAACAAAATAAACTCAAAGAAAGCAAAAGGGAAAGTACTTACATAACTATAAACTATAAATATTATTATAATAATATTAGAAAACATGTATTGGAAAAGAAAAAAACAGAATTAATAAACAGTAATAAAAATAAAAAATACCATTGGCAAACTACTAGATAATCTAATCTAGTACATATTTAGTAATCTAATATATATACTATATATGTTTGTGTCTGTATACCAACACAGACACACACATACATGAAGACCTGTATAAATTAGCCAATTATCTAAGAAAGTTCAAAGTTTACTTGAAAAGAGGCAAATCTAAATAGGAGACTGATTTCCTCATAAAAGGTAGAAAAAATTAAACAATCTGCCTCCATCGCCAAAAAGCACCTTGCCTAGGTTATCGTACAGAACAATTCTGCAAAAGCTCTTAAAATCAGATAATTCTAAGAGCACTTATATTAGTCCAAATCACACATGCAAACTCAAATACGACATTCACATTCTTTTTACGTGGTTAGTATAATTTCAGCCCCAATACCTGCAAAGACCACGTAAATGCACATACACACAAATATTAACATGTACACATAAAATATAGGTCAAATTGTTCTAAAACATCCCTGCAAAATTCCTAAAGCATATTTATAAAAATAATCCACAGATATGTTTTTTTGTTTTGTCTTGTTTTTGTTTTTGTTTTTGTTTTTTTTGAGATGGAGTCTCGTTTTGTTGCCCAGGCTGGAGTGCAGTGGCGCAATCTTGGCTCACTGCAAGCTCTGCCTCCCAGGTTCACGCAATTCTCTTGCCTCAGCCTCCCGAGTAGCTGGGACTTCAGGCGCTAGCAACGACGCCCAGCTGCTAATTTTAAAAAATATTTTTAGTAGAGACGGGGTTTCACTGTGTTAGCCAGGATGGTCTCGATCTCATGACCTCATGATCCGCCCGCCTTGGCCTCCCAAAATGCTGGGATTACAAGCGTGAGCCATCGCTCCCGGCCCAGAAACATGTTTTTAAACATATTATAATCAAGGTTGTTTATTTTAAAATGCTGCAAAATTATTTAACATTTAAAACTTATAATTCATTTTCAGTAGATGAGAAAATCAACTGATCATTTCAATACCTGTTCTAAAGTCATCTGAAATAATTCAAAAATATTGACAATTGTTAAAAATATCCAATATGGTATAACAGAACAACTACTTCCTTAACATGATATATAATATAGACATATATGTAACTATATAGCACTTTAAATTATTTTCAATTCTATTCTGAACAAGAATATGTAACAAGAGTTACATAAAGATGCCCTTATACCTTAATTATGAAATATTATATTGGCATTATGAGCAATTATTTAAAACACATATGCATAAATGCTTTGTCTACGCTATTCAAATTTTGGAAATGTATACTCAGATATACTTGGATATTTAGAGGATAAAATAATTTGAGGTATAAATATTGAAAAAAATAGGCAAAATTATCACCGTTAGCAGAATATGGCTGAATCCCTGGAAATCTTCAAGTAATTGTGGAAAAGCTATTAAAACAATAAGAAAATCCAGTAAAGTAGCAGTGTATGAACATTATTGATGTTCATATAAATATCTGCCTTTAGAAATTATGTCTTTAGGCCAGGCGTGGTGGCTCATGCCTATAATCCCAGCACTTTGGGAGGCCAGGGTGCAGGAATCACGCGGTCAGTAGATCGAGACCATCCTGGCCAACAGAGACCATCCTGGCCAACATGGTGAAACCCCATCTCTACTAAAATACAAAAAATAATAATAATAATAACTGGGCGTGTTGCGCGCCTGTAGTCCCAGCTACTTGGGAGGCTGAGGCAGGGGAATCGCTTGAACCTGGGAGGTGGAGGTTGCAGTGAGCCAAGATCGTTCCACTGCACTCTAGCCTGGCCACAGAGCGAGACTTCGTTCTGAGCAAACTATCTCAAGGACAGAAAACCAAACACAGCATGTTCGCACTCATAGGTGGGAACTGAACAATGAGAACACATGGACACAGGGTGGGGAACATCACACACCGGGGCCTGTCGTGGGGTGGGGGAGGGAGGAGGGATAGCATTAGGAGATATACCTAAAGTGAATGATGAGATAACGGGTGCAGCACACCAACATGGCACATGTATACATATGTAACAAACCTGCACGTTGTGCACATGTACCCTAAAACTTAAAGTAATTTGATAAAAAAAAAAAAAGAAAGAAAAAAATGCTTCCAGGTACAGGACACAGAACTGCAGCAAACAGCATTCTTATGGGTAGCTAACAGACATTAGAACTTCCACCCTTCTTTGAGACACCTGAGTTCACTGGTGAACTCTGCTTCCAAGTACTCCTGCAAAGCACATTACAAGCTCAGTCCATGTTCTCAGCCCCTCAGCTTCAGTTCACATTACCACACTTACATATCAGTAACAGCAAAGAACACACACCATACAGCATTCACGGCAGTTGACAAAGGGGTAGGGGGAGTACAAGTATCGTTTCACTTTACACATTCAACTAATGTGGATTATCTGAGAACAAAAACTCAAAGTCTTCCAACAGATGTGGATGTCCTTTAAATGCAAAAAACATTTGCACATTATTTGCCATCCTTGCTTTCTGCACACTCTCTCACCAAAGCCACAGGATTGAGAGACATAGCTCTCCAAGTTAAAAAATATCCATTATGCACCACCAAGTCTCTGCACACGCTCTCTCCTTTTCTTGCTGATACTAGCCTTTTATGCCTTGGCACCACCATCAATCCCACACAAGGTTTCAAAAAAAAAAAAAAAAAAAAAAAAGAAAGAAAGAAAGAAAAGAAATCACATCTTTAGATGAGAAGATGCACAAAAGAACATATCTAAAAGTTAACTTGAATCTGCAAAACTATGTTGGAAAAATTTTAGAAATAAAATTTAATCAAAAACAAATCCAAAAGAATAGAAAGATGGGTCAGCAATCAAGAGCATTCAACCTCACATTGGTATCAAGTCATTGATATCAAAAATACAAAATTTTAATTTATTTCTAATTAAAATACCAATAAAAATTTCTTAACACTGAGCAAATTAATTCTACAGTTCATGTGGAAAGTAAGCGAGAATAATTTTTTAAAAAATTGAAAAAGAAGAGGAATATTATCTGCAGCAGACAACAATGTATATTTTAAATGATCAAAACCAAACATCAGTGTACAGTACTTCTGATGCATTTCTGGAAAGTCAAACCAATTGAAAAAATTACAAAGGTTGGAAATAGACCCAAAAACATAATAGAGTTGGGAATATGGCAATCACTCCATCTCAAATTATTAAGAGATGTTTGACTTTTCAATAAATGCCTATTTGGAACAACTGGACTGGCATTTGGCAAACAATGAAACTGGAACCATACCTCCCTCAGTGCATCAGAATAAACTCCACATGAACTAAAGATTTAAATGTAAATAATAATTGACTTACAACCTTGCATTAGTAGTTACTAAGTATGACTTATGATCTAGATGATATCATCCAAATGAAAACAAAAACAACACAAAACAGGCTGGGTGCAGTGGCTCAAGCCTGTAATGCCAGCACTTTGGGAGGCCAAGGTGGGCAGATCACGAGGTCAAGAGATCGAGACCATCCTGTCAACATGGTGAAACCCCATCTCTACTAAAAATACAAAAATTAGCTGGGCATAGTGGTGCGTGCCTGTAGTCCTAGCTACTCAGGAGGCTGAGGCAGGAGAATCGCTTGAACCTGGGAGGCAGTGAACTGAGATCACACCACTGCACTCCAGCTTGGCGACAGAGTGAGACTGTCTCAAAAACAACAACAACAGCTATTCTGCTGGCTAGAATGGTCTTCCCAGTATCTTCAAGGCTCACATTCTTATCACCTTCAGATGTTGCTGATTTTCTTCATGAGGCCTTATTTAATAACCTTATTTAAAAGTGACCGCCCTCCTTATCCTCCACACCCACACAGGCACATCCTATGCATCTTTTTTGTTCCCTTACCTTCCCTTCATTAACACTTATCACCAGTTAACATACTTTTAATTTAATATATGTATTTGTTTAATCACCTATAATGCTGGGATTGCATCCTTTCTATGCTCTGCTTTATCCTAGAACTTTTAATGTTCCTGGAATGTAGGAGGCATTCAATAAAGACTGAGTGAATAGACAAATCAGACAACAGACAAACTGAATGCTTCAACCAGAGTATCCTCATGAAAGTGCTGTTTTCTGTTGGGTATATTTTCAATGCTGTATAATCAATTATTTTGAAAATATATTCAAATTTTACAAGTAAATATCTATATCAATGTTTATATTTCCTGTTTAATTTCATTCATTAATTGCATTACATTTCTGCTAAATTTAAAGCCAATAATGTAAATAATACTAACTTCAAGATGAATTGCCAGACATAAACAATTGTTAGTCCTAGACATAAAAGAGTTCATACTGTGACCTGTGACCATAAGACTATGCTCTTCAGGGCTTTATTTGTTGTCATTTTTGTTTGTTTGTTTTGAGACAAAGTCTCACTCTATTTCAGTCTCCCAGGCTGGAGGGCAATGACATGATCTCTGCTCACTGCAACCTCCACCTCCTAAGTTCAAGCTATTCTCCTGCCTCAGGCCCCCAGGTATCTAGGATTACTTGTAAGCACCATCACACCCACTAATTTTTGTATTTTTTAGTAGAGACTGGGTTTCACCATGTTGGCTGGGCTGGTCTCAAACTCCTGACCTCAAGGGATCTGCCCGCCTCGGCCTCTCAAAGTGCTGGGATTACAGTCATGAACCACCATGCCCAGATGTTCTTCAGGTTTTGGGTTTTGTTTTGTTTTGTGTTGTTTTGTTTCTAGAGACAGGGCTTGCTCTGTAACCTGGGCTGGAGGACAATGGCACATTACAGCTCGCTGAAGCCACAAACTCCTGTACTAAAGAGATCCTCCCACTTCAGCCTCAACTTCCCAATTAGTTGAGGCAACAGGCACACACCACCGTGCCTGGCCTATGTCCTTTAATACATGCTTTCTAAGAGTTGGCCTTCTCAAAAATGAAACACCTCTTCAGTCTGTATGCCATCATTTAAGGAATTTATATTAAGAAACAGATGTATACAAAAGACATCTCTATCTAAAATTCATCTTTCTAGGAACCTAAAACACTGAGATAACAATAATTGAATGGATATTTAAATTTTAAATTATGTTAAGTGAATCTTCAGGAAATCTGGCTAATATTTATACATGTTAAATGGAAACGTTTAATACAAATCTAACTCTAGTAATCTCAAGGGCCTTTAATCAATAGGCAAATCTCCTTTGCTAAAGGAGAAGCTGCATAATATCATTATTTTCAATATAATTGATTCCTTCCTTATGTGTTATATTCATAATAAAATTTTAATCCCATAAGTATATCCCATGGATTCTTAAGAAGCAGAACTTTTCTTGTTCTATTGCTAAATAGGAGACATTCCCTCATATTTCAAAATATCTTTAAATAATCAAGATATCAAATACTGGTTTAAAATTTACTATTTGGAGGAGCCGATTTTCAAACTATTGAAAAGTCAGCTTACAAAATACAGTGAATTTCTTTTTTCTTAAAGACTTTTGTCCCTTCCAAAAAGAAACAAGGTACAGATAGAAATAAAACTGTCAAGATACATTCATTTAATTTTTTTACATTTATTTACTTTTCTAATCAAACTTTTGTTTTTATTTTAAATAATATCCAATTGTAGAAATTTTGCAACAATGGTAAAACAAACATCCATGATATTCACTAAAATTCATCACATTTTAGCAATTGTTACATTATCTGTCTCTCAATCTCTCTCTCTCTCTCTAGGCAGCCATAAATTAAGCTGTTAAGTCATTGAAAGACACAACCATACATGCAATTTTACCCCTAGGTATTTTGTATGTATGCCCTAAGAATGAGGATGTTTTTCTTAACAAAATGTAATACAACTATCATACTCAGGAAATTTAACATATACTCTTATCTAATATACTACTTTCTCTATTCAAATTTCCCTAGTTGAGCAAATAATAACCTTTATGTCTGCTTTTTCTTTCAATCAACCATCCAATCTAGGATTATCCATTGGTTAAATTTAAATTTGATGTCTCTTTAATGTACAGCAGTGTTCATTTTTTTTTGTTTTTTTTTGCTTTTCATAATATTGATATTTTTTGAAGAGTATAGGGTAGCAGTTTTGCAGAATTCCTCACAATTTGGACACTTCTCATTGTTTACTCAATAAGACATTCAAGTTAAACATATTGGTAAGATTACTACATAGGTGACAGTAAAAGGAAGATACTTTTAAATTAACACAGTTGAAAACAGAGACTGACTGAGCCCTTACTATGTGAAAATTTAGTAAGAATTCCGTGTGAGTCAGGCACAGTCTTAACTTGTCTTCAGTAGATTCACAGCCTCTTGGGAGCATTACTATCAATGAAAAGCTAAAGTAACAATAAAGATCAAAGCAGCAGTAGTGACAAATACGGCTAAATCTCCCTGTTTGAAGGAAATTATTTCCAAAACTAGGGTTACTCCATATGTCAAGTGGTCTAATAATCATGGAACTGTACTTACTGTTGCTACCATATTTCAAAAGTATTTAACCCCAGGGTCCCAAATTGCATAGTGGGTAACTATGTCTATGTATTAGTTTATTTTGCATTGCAATAAAGGAATACCTGAGGCTGCGTAATGTATAAAGAAAAGAGGTTTATTTGGCCCACAGTTCTGCCGGCTTTACAGGAATCATGGAACTGGCATCTGCCTGGCTTCTGGTGAGACCTCAGGAAGATTTTACTCATGGCAGAAGGCAAGGGGAGCCAGTGTGTCACCTGAAGAGCAAAGGAGCAAGATAGGGGAGAAGGTACCAGGCTCTTTTTAACAATCAGTTATCATGTAAACTAATAGAGCAAGAACTTATTACCACCAGGGTGATACCAAGCCATTCATGAGGGATCCACTCCCATAATCCAAACACCTCCTACCAGGCCCCACTTCTAACACTGGGGGTCACATTTCAACATGAGATTTGTTGGTGACAAACAACCAAACCATGTCAGCCCAAGATCAGGAAACACAAAGCTTACATCCCATCCCTACTTATACCCCCGCTAGTTCACTCATCTTTGTTCACTTCTCTTATCTGTTCTGTCTACATCACTGAGTGCGGATTTGTCCTAGAAATTTGGTACTTGTCTGAATTCTCACCTTTCTTTCAGGACCCTCTGTTCCATTTTGTCCTGGACAAGTAAATGACAGGGATTCCATAACAACAAGAATGAAATGATTTCCAAAGAGAGCATATTTCCTAATTTGACAATACTTACTAAACATACATTATAACCAGGTCCTCATTCAAATGTAAACAATGATTTCCTACCCTCCTGGAGCCTGAATTTTATTGCTGGGAAGGAAGCAATCAACAAACAAGTAAATTAGAAAGTATTAAATGATAGTAAATGTTATGAACATTTTTTAAAAGAATGATATAGAGTGATCAGATGGCACATGAAGTTTGAATTATCAGAGAAGGCCTTTCTGTGTGCATTGATTTAAGTAAAAACCTGGAAGACAGAAAGAAACCAGCCATAAAAATTCATAGAAACAAGAAATCCATGAATTGCAAAAACTATTGTTAAGGCTCTAAAGTGGGAGGAAGTTCTTATATTTGAGGAACAGTAAAACCACTCTAGTGTCTGGAGTAAGGTGGGCAAAGAGGAAAAGTGATGGGAGAAGACAAAGTCAAGGGGTGCACATGTTTGCTATGATAAGCTTATCAGACTTCTAAATAATAGAAAGGTCAACAAGTATCTGATATATAGAAGTATCTTGTACTTGAATATAAGTACGGGCTTCAGGAGTTATTACTTGGAAAATATAGAGACTTTTGCTGCAGTAAGACTTGTATAGCAGGGAGGAATCCCTCTCTTTGGCCTTGAGTCACCTTACAAGAGAGTAAGTGAAACAGGCCTACATGTTTTTTGTTTTTTGTTTTTTTCTATTTGATGATGGATGATGTCTCATGTTCTGTGTGTATTAAGTGAGATGCCCATTGCAACTAATCATTCTAACTCTGCCTAGAATTTATAGGCAAGAAGTAAAAAATACAGAAAGATGAATAGCTCAGTGCCAAACAAGCTTTGCTTCAACAGATCTTTAAAACAGAAATTAAAGGAGGAGAGACAGTAGCTCCAAATGGTTGTAAAAATACCAGAATGGTTATTTATTTTTCAAATGACATTAATGTATTAGAATGAAGAAGTTCATAACCAAAACACTAGTGCCTTGTTTAGCCAATAATTCATTCATTCTGGTTACATTAATGGTATTATTAGTATGAGCCAAACAAAGCTATATCCTGAGACAGAGAAAACAACTAGGCATAGGCCTTGCTTTCAATGAAGTCACATTTACAAAGAGAGACAGAAAGCAAAAACCCTTGATTACACTACAGAGTAAGAAGTGTTAAGCAAATAGGCACAGGGTGCTCTGAGAATTAAAAAGAAGAAACCAAGAGAGGAGGAACCTAATTCCTTGTCTCCTTGTCAAGGAAGACTAAGAGGAAAAGACGTTCTAGCTGAGCTGGCTCTGTAAGGATCAGTGAGTACGGGAAAAAGGATTTTAAATGGTCTGCATAGGCAGAATCGTAGAGAAAAAAAATAATTAAATCTATCTATCCATATATATGTATTTATATACACATATGTGTTTATGTATTTGCATGCCATATTGTGTGTATGCTTGTCTGTGTGTGTCTGTATGACTAAATCTTCATTGGTTGACAATAGATAAAGCACATGGTTTATTTAAGCTAAGGAATTTAAATATCCTCTTGAGAATGACAAAGATTGATAGAATGATTAGGAAGTTTGAGCAAAAATGTAACCTGATTTGGTTTGCACTTTAAAATAATGGAGAGTTGGTGATGGATTTGAGGGTAATGAAAGAGCTGTTCTGCACAGGTCACGTTGCTTTACGTAGTGTTGGAGAGATGAGAGGGCAAGGTCCACACCCACATTCCTGATGTGGGGGTTGGAAAGATGTCAGGATATCAATGAGGAAGAAGAGAGGCAACTGTGGGAGGAAATAAAAGATGAAGGGTAACTTCTACTTTTCTACTTCCACTCCTGTCTCTAGAATTAAATAATACAATTTTGGAATTTCTCTTCCCCTTGTCAGCATGGACATACTTACCTGCATTGTATCCCTTTTGTTTCCAAAAAAGAGTTAGGAAAATAAATTTAAAATGTTGAGAAGATCATTTCAAGTGGGTGGTGGTTTTCCAGGCTGTGGGATCGGGATGCTGACTGGGCTCTAGAAATTATACTCACTTTCTTACTGTATAAACAGGTTTGCCATTATGAGCATTTGGGGTGAGATATCAAAAAGTCTTAACTCACTCCTTGTTTGTCACATATGGAGAATTACAAACAATAGTCCTGCTCTAGCCAAATAACATGTAAAACAAAATCCTTAGAACAGATTGAAAATTACAGATGGTTCATAATCAAAAAAGAAATCAGGCAGTGAATAGAGCACACATTTAAAAAAACCGAAGCACATCTGCAACCCTTCATGAACCACCTGCCAGCCTCTGGGCTATTCCCATAAGGGCAAGAAAACATGGATGCAGCTTCAGTGCGGGGCATGTAGATCAGTATTGAGCAAACTAAAATTTGATGCTATAGGCTCACAGAATAGAGGCAAAAACTAGAGGAGAGTATAAACTCTACACATCTCTTTCATCTTCTACACATCTTCTCTCCATAGGTGGAGGAAAGACAGTATTGTAGGAGAGCAGGATACAGGACTGGATGTCCTACCTCAGCTGTTTAAGGCAACTCCTTTTCGCCTCTGGCTTTACGCTGGTTTTACTTTTCATTCCAGTAAGCTGCTAGGGGGCAGAGATGAAACACAGTTGTTTACAGGACTTGGAATGTTTAGATTTAATCACACTTTCTTAGGATAGTGCTACTGTCATTTTCCTTACTGGTTTCAAAATTATCTACTCTCTCTCTCTCTCTCTCTCTCTGTATGTGTGTATATATATGTGTGTGTATGTATATATATATATATATATTTTTTTTTTTTTTTTTTTTTTTTTTTTTTTTTTTGCTGGGATGAGCCTACAAAAATGATGCTGAACTTAATTTTTTACTACTTTAAAGAGTTATAGGATTCCTCTTGGGGTTCTTATAATAATCCACACTAAGAGAATAAATAATAATATATAAAGTTAATGTAAACTTCAAACTTAATAGAAAATCTATTTTATGAGGCTATATCTCATTTTATAGCACATGCCACCCAGTTAGAAAAGAGAAAATAGACATCTAAGTATCAGTTTTAAATTATGAATGCAATAAGTGGCTTATTTAATGTTTATCTCTATGGCAGGGCAGGGGTTAAAACATCAGGTCCTTCAATCAGAGCTGAGGGGGGTTTTAGTCTCAGTTGGGTTATACTACAAAAGGAACACTTCACAGCTCTGTGAAAGCTCCTTCTGTCTGCAAACCATACTGCAAGATGTCAGAAGGCACAAACACCAAAGGGAGATGTGCTCTTGGCCCATTCTGTTGTTAGCAAGTGACAGAAATGTCTTTCAGCAGAATAATTACAAGGTTATGGTCCACAGACAGTCATTTATGAATACAGTAATGTGCACCTGCTGACTAGAAGCTGTGATTTTAAAAGTTCATTCTCCCTGTAAAAATAGAATCACTTTCTTCTTCAAAATGAAAATGATCAGATATGAAGGTATTTAGCATTTGTCTTGAAATAGTCAAATTTACTATTAATAACCTAATTGTGGGAAGATCTCTGTACCCCTTCTGCAATTAAAGCTATGAATTTAAATATATCCAAGGAAAACTCAAAATAGAAAGAAAAAAATGAGCTTAATACCAATTCAATTAGCGGTTGTAGCAAAGTTTAATTTATTTGAAAAGCCCATCCAGTATAAATAGCATGCTGCACATTTATATTCTCTCTTCTTTTATTTGTATTCACATCACAAGGATGCCTATATTTAGATTTTACATGAAATGTATTAGGCAAACCTCTCTGAAAGGGTAACTACAAAGACAATTTCACATCAAATACTGATACTAAAACTTCAATCAGCATATATTAAAGAGGGGAGTCCTTTCCAATTAAGACAATTTTCTTTGTAAAGCCACGTTACATGAGTTTGGTATCTCCCAGGGAAGGATGCACATCAAAAGCCTGTGTAATTATGCTGAAAGAAGTTCTATCATCTCATACAGTCTATGAGGCTACGGTTGCTATGGTAACTGCTTTCCTACAAGATCTCTTGTACACAGTAATTTCCTAGCTTTTTCCATTCCAATCAATGTAGTACCCATGTGTCCTTTTTGAATGTCATGGTTAAGCCCTTGGTGTTCCCACAAAAAGAACAAATCCACTATTTACAAGTAATTATGAAGGTTCTTGATTTACATTATTTTGTATATTCATTCACATATCAGTTTACATCATATCTGTCATGAGACTAAATAACAAAAGGCAATCGTTTAGAAGTGAGTTTCTCTATTAGGCAGTGCAAAACAAACCAATTGCACCTTTATAATCATTTGCTATTGATTGTATGAACAAAAGATCTTGCTTAGTGAGGGTGTTTAATTGCCCTCATTCTTAAAATGAGACTAAATTTAAAGAATCACTAATCAGGATCATTTAAGGGCCTTCTTGCTGCCCTTAGAATGATCTGGAATAAAATAAACATTTAATAAATGTTATAATAAACACAATATGTATTTATTATATTTACAATGAGCAATGTGTTTAATGTTTTATATGTATGATCTCATATAATATTCACAGTAGTCATATAAATCGTACTTTTCATAAGATATTTTAAACCCAGAAAGAATAGATAAAATGTTCAAGATTATACTGACATTAGCAGGGAAAACTAAGACATTGTTCTATTGAAGCTGGGGCAAAAAGTGGAGAAGATTTAACGACTTGTGAATAAACATTCTGTGTGTGTGATGGCTATTATTCCATAATGTTGAATTTAAAGGTATAAGAAAAACATTACATTTATCATTGGTGCTCATTTATCAATCCACATTTTGACTGCTTACCATGTGTCAAGCACTGTCCTAGGCACTAGAGATAGGGCATTAAGAAAAACCAAGCCTTGTAGTCATTAAATTTATGTGCCAGGTGGGGACATGAACAGTGGGAATGAGCCCTATACAATTCCTCCAAGTTCTAGGAAGACTGGAGACTTCAGAACTAAACACAACCTTCTGCAAATGCTTCTTTTACTGCTTGGTTGTGTAATTTTGAGCAAATTAATTTACCTTTTTGGCTTTTCACTTCCCTTTCTGCAAAACAGGTTATGCATTTATGTACGTTAATTGAGATGATGTCTTTGTCTGTTTTCTACTGCTATAACACAATGCAACAGATTGGATAATTTATAGACAAAAGAGGTTATTTGGCTCACAGTTCTGTAGGCTGGGAAGTCCAAAATTGAGGAGCTGCATCTGGTCAGGGCTTTCCTGCTGCCTCATACTGTGAGAAAAGGGCAAGTAAGCTCGTGAGACAGATAAAAAAACAAACTCATCTTTTTAATCAGGATCCCATTTTGGGATTTCAAACTATTGGCATTAATCCACTGGTGAGGGCAGAGTCCTCGTAATCTAACCACGTGTTGAAGGCCCCACCTCTTAATACTGTTACAATAGTAACTATATTTCCAATACATGAATTTTTAAGGGCCACATTGAAACTATAGCAGAAGGTAATGTAAAGGTTTAAGAATGTAGTCATTTTCCAACAAGTATTTCTGGAATCTGCTTTTTTTCTATGAAAATCAAGACTCTGTAGTAAAAATTGTTTTGCCTCTATACTAGAATTTAGAAGATCAGATAAATAGAAAAAAGGAAAAACTTATTAGGTAAGAGGTCACTGCAATTTATATTGTAGAATAAATTAGAGAAGAAATTTCCAATACCAGCATTGCATGGTCCTGTGAAGCAGCCAGTGTACCTGAAGTATCCAGGTATACATAGTACAATAGCAACACTCTAATAATAATGGAAGCAACATAGGACTATGTGTTTATGTGTAAAGGGCTTAGCATAAACTGGCATATAATAAACATTCAATAAATGTTATAATAAACACAATATATATTATATTTACAACAAGCAATGTACTAAATGTTTTGTATGTGTGATCTGATTAAATTCTCAAAATACTTACATAACTCACACTTTATAGAAAAGATATTTAAGCCAAGAAAGAATAAATGTCTAAGATGAATAAAGTACCCTTTTTGCTCCCAAATAACTACTAACATGGATGACAGTGGAGTATAGTTGAAGATCATTGAATGAAGCTGACATATGCAAGAGGCTCCAGAGACAACCATATTAAAGGCAGTTTCCTCAGCCACAGGCAAGACTTTCCAAGAGATAAAGTTAGAAGTTACCGTCATTGTTCACTATTTTTAATTTGGCTATATTCAAAATCTTCTGTTGATTACATAATGTTATTTAATGTCGTTACAAAATCTTCATTTAACAACCCTTTGAAATAACGTAGTAGTAAGATTCATGAATATTGTGAGCCCCGAATGACCATGGCAATCAAAGACATGGTACCACTTAGAGGGCAGAAAAGTGAAGTTGTTAAGTAGAGAGTGATGCTTTACTCAGGTTTATTTATCCAAGAAAGCTGTGTATTACACCGCAAATTATGTTCAAATCTCATGAATACACGTTTTCCAGTTCGTGTGAAATGTATTACCGCTCATTAAATTATTTCAGTTTATGTTTAAAAATTGTATAATACAGAAAGATAACTGCATGAATCTATCACCTTTGTGAATTTGTTTTAAAAAACCAATGATTCAAAGTCAGTGCAATAAAAAATGCATCTTACATCCTAATTAGAATTTGTATTAAAAATACTCTCAAACACTTTGGTTTAAACATTTTTATTAGCAGTAAAATTTTACAGATTTAAACTGAATAAAATTAACAATGTTATGGTGTAAAATCAGTTCTCCAGTAAGCTTCAATAATACTAACAACAACTCATCAGAATCAATTGAGATGAAGTATCAGTGGGATAACATTTGAGGTGTTGAAATAAATAGAATGGCAAACCAAAATTCTACATCCATGAACCCTATCCTCTGAAAATGAAAAGTAAATGGATATATTCTCAAATAAGCAAAAATATAGAATTCTTTACTAACAGACAACCCACATGCTATACAAAAAGAGATTTCTTCTGGTAGAAATAAAAGGACACTAGAAACAGACTTAAAGACACATGAACAAATAAATAATATAGGCAAAGGTAGTAAAAAATATAGCACCAATAAGAATACCTATATTGTAAGTATACTGCATAAAAACTGTTATCAATTCTTTTTTACTTTGTAACTCTTTTCTATCTAAACAAGACAACTGCATAAGGTAATTATAAAGTCCATCCAATTGATGGACTTATATTAACATATAATTTATATGACAATACTAGCACAGAGAGGGGAAATAAATGAAGTTATATTTGAGCAAAGTATTTTATACTATTAAAACTAAATAGGTATTAATCTAAATTAGATCACTTTAAGTTAAGACATAAATTATAATCCCCAGGAAAACCACTAAAATGGTAACTCAAAAGAATACAGTAAAGGAAAACAAGATTATAATAATACATAAGAAAATATCAAATTAATACAAAAAGTGTTATAATAAGGTTGAAAAGGCAGGTGCCTCCACTGGTAAATTCTTTCAAATACTTAAATAAAAATTAACACTAAGAAGTCACAGCTCTTCCAATTAATAGAAGAGAAAGTAACACTTTACAACTCATTCCATGAAGCTAATATTACCCTGATACTAAAAAGATATCACAAGATTAAAAAGTTACAGACAAATATGCTTTATTAACATGGATGCAAAAATCTTTAATAAATACTAACAAATTGAATCCAGCAACATAAAAATGTTTTGTAAACTATGACTAATTGAGATTTATCCCAGGAGTGTAACATTTGTTTAGCATCCAAAAGTCTATTAAGGGAACACATTATATTAACAGACTAGAGAAAAAATACACGTGGTTATCTCAAAGACAGAAATAGTATTTAACAAAATTCAACATCCTTTTAAGATATAAACCCTCAATAAACTAGCAATATAATGGAATTTACTCAGTTCAATAAAGGGATCAATAAAAAGCCCACAACTAGTATCATACTTCATGATGAAGAACTGAATGATTTTCTCCTAAGATAAGGAATAAGACATCAATATCATCTCTTGCTACATCTATTAAACATTAGAATAGAAGTTTTAGCCAAAGCATGTGGGGGAAAAAAGGAAAGGAAAGAAAAGAAATAAAGGACATTCATATTGGAAAAGAAGAATTAAAAATATTTTTATTTGTAGGTGGCATAATCTTATATATAGAATATCCTAAGGAATTTATTTAATACAACTAAAACTAAGAAATGAATTCAGTAAAAATGAAAGACACAAGGCTAGTATACATAATTGTTTTTATTTTTATACACTGGCAACAAACAGTTGAAAAATTAAATTATGAAGCTCTTATTTATAATAATACTAAAAGAATAAAATACTTATGATAGTGGCAGGAGGCAGATAAATTCCTAGGCAGACAGGGAGGGGTCCCCAGTGAAACCTGATCTTCAAACCAAAGACAACTTAAAACCTGAAAACTGAGTTGCCAGTTCTGGGTAGAGTCCACAATGAGAGTTTCCTTGATGACTCCTAGCCAATTGAATGGTGCTTTTTCCAGGCCTTCCCATGGACCAATCAGCATGCATTCCCCCATTCTGATCCCATAAAACCCCAGACTTGGCCAGGCACAGTGGCTCACACCTGTAATCCCGGCACTTTGGGAGGCCAGGGAAGGTGAATCACCTGTGGTCAGGAGTTTGAGATCAGCCTGGCCAACATGGTGAAATCCAGTCTCTACCAAAAATACAAAAATCAGCCAGATATGGTGGTGTGTGCCTGTAATCTCAGCTACTTGGGAGGCTGAGGCAGAGGTTGCAGTAAGCCAAGACCGTGATATTGCACTCTAGCCTGGCTGACAGAGCAAGACCCCATCTCAAAAAAAGAACAACAACAACAACAACAAAACAGACTCAGTCATATGTTGAACTACCCACTTTTGGGCCCTGTCTCATAGAGAGGTCTGTCTATTTCAGGTCCCCTCTCATTGTCAAGAGTTTTTTCTTGCTCAAAAAAATTCTTCCCTGTCTTGCTCACTCTCTGGTGTCCATGTAACCTCATTCCTCTTGGACACGGGACAAGAACCCAGAACCCACCAAATGGCGATTGAGAAAGGAGCTATAACACTGTAACCATCCCACCCTCCACCTCACATGATGGGAATCTGCAGCAGTGGGACCAGACCAACCAGGAGCCATGGGCCAGAGTGGGGCAGCATGACCAAACGAGCTGTGTCCTCCTTTGCCAAAGTGTGCAGACGGCAGGAATGAACAAACTGTAATGCTTCCTGTGGGCTCAAACTTTGAAATCCCCAGACGAGAGCTGTAACATCCCTTGGGGCTTCGTGGCTGCTGGCATCTTCAAGTTTTCAGATTCCACCATGTCCCCCTCGTCCAGAGGTCAGGGAGCACTGTGAAAACTGCCCAGAGCACACCTGGATTCAGTCATGAACTGAGAGTGAGGAGTCCCTGTGTAGGTGTAGGATCCAGGCTAGTAGCATGAGCTGATTGCAGCCTGCTGGGCCAAGTGGGCGGAGTGAGCCCAGCCATGAACCCAGAGCTGAGCAAAGCCCGGGCAGAGGTACTGCTGGCCATGAAGATTTCCAGCTGGCAAAGCGGCACTGAAAGGATCCTGTGTCACTTAGAAATAAATATAATTTTAAAAGTAATTTATTCACTGAAAAAAATGTAAAGCATTTTGAAGGAAATTAAAGGAGATCTAAATAACTGAAAATATATCCTATGTTCATGCATCGGGAGACTAATTATTACTAATATGACAATACTTTCCAAATTGTTCTACAGCTTTAAAGCAATCCCTACCAAAATTCCAGCTTCTTTTTTGCAGAAGTTGCCAAGATGATCCCAAAACTCATATGGAAATGCAAAGGATTCAGGATAGCCAAAGCAAACCTTGAAAAAAAAAATAAAGTTTTAGGACTTACATTTCCTAATTTGAAAACTTACTACAAGGCAATAGTAACCAGGACAGTATGGTACTGGTATAAGAACAGACAAATAGATAGATGAAATAGAAGTAAAAGTCCAGAAATCAGCCCTGAAAGTTGTGGTCAACTGATTTTCAATAAAGGTGCCCATATACCTCAATAGCGAAAGAACAGTCTCCTCAACAAATGGTACTGGAAAGCTTGTTATAGACTGAAAGAAGATAAAGTTGAACCCCTACTTCAAGATATATTCAAATTTTAATTCAAAATGAATCAGACCTAAGTTTAAAAGCTAAAATGATAAAACCCACAGGGGAAAATATATGAGTCAATTTTTGTAATGCTGAATTAGGCAATAGTTTATCATACATGACTCCAAAAAACACAAGTAACAAAAGAAAAAGTAGTTTAATTTACTTCATGAAAATTAAATACTTTTTTATTGCAAAGGGCACCATCAAGGAATTGAGAAGGTCTCCCACAGAATGGGAGAAAGTATTTGCAAATCCTATGCCTAACAGAAGACCAGGTCTAACATTGTATCCACAATATATAAAGAAGTTTTTTGAAACTCAGCAACTAAAAGACAAATATCCTAATAAAAATGACTGAAGCATTTAGGCCAGTCATGGTGGCTCACGCCTGTAATCCCAACACTTTGAGAGGCTGAGGCAAGCAGATCACCTGAGGTCGGGAGTTCAAGACAAGCTTGACCAACATGGAGAAACCGCATCTCTACTAAAAATACAAAATTAGTCAGGCGTGGTGGTGCATGCCTGTAATCCCAGCTACTCAGTAGGCTGAGGCAGGAGAATCACTTGAACCCAGGAGAGGTTGAGATAAGCCAAGATCACACCATTGCACTCCAGCCTGGGCAATAAGAGCCAAGCTCCGTCTCAAAAGAAAAAAAAAAATGACTGAAGGATTTAGATAGACAGATGTTTCTCTAAAGAAGTTATGAAAACAACCAATTAATACACCAAATGATGCTTATTAATATAGCATTAGGCAAATATAAATCAAAACAACAAAAAATTATTTTATATGCAGAAAAATGGCTGAAATAGAATAAAATAGATGATACGACAAATATTAGTGAGGATGTGGAGGAAAAAAGAACCCTCATTTATTACAAATGGGCACATAAACAGTACAGCCACTTTAAAAAACAAACAGCTCTTCAAAATGTTAAAGTTCCCATGTGACCTAGCAATTCCAATTCTAGATATATACTCAAAAGAAATTAAAATATATTTTCCATGACGATTGTACACAAATGTTCATAGCAGAATTATTTATAGTGGCCAAAATGTCAAAACATCCAAAATATTCATAAGTGGATGAATACATAACTAAAAATGTATTTGGCAGTAAAATAGATGAAGTAATGATGCATATTACAATATGGCTGAGTGCTGAAAACATTATGCTAAATGAAAGAAGTTAGTCACAAAATGCCACATACTGCATCATTCAAATTTTGTGAAATATCTAGAAAAAGTAAATTCGTAGAGACCAAAACTAGGCTGTTGTTTGCCAAGTGATGAGGCGGGAGAGGAATGAGGTACGACTGATAATAGGGTGATAGTTATGTTGTAGAATTAGATAGTAGTGATGGTTGCAAAATTCTGTGACTACATTAAAAATCACTAAATTGTGCACTTTGAGCCAATTTTATGGCAGGTGAATTATATCTCAATGAAATTGTTACAAAAAAATGCATTAAAAGGAGAGTCTCTGACTCAGAATGAACCTTAACAATTATTTGGCCTTTATCTATTTATTTAACAGATTAGAAAATTTAGGCCAAATAGGATGCATCAATTATTTAAGGGCTCAAAACTCAAGACCTCATGGACACTTTGTTTCCTCGGAGGGGGGCACCAATGATTACTCTGAAAAACTATAGATTAGAGTATACGTCCTAGCTGAAATACTCAAATACAATGTACATAGGTAACAGTAACTATGCTGATCAAAAGAAATAGTTTTGTGCCTGTATAAAATATATGACAATGTGTCTTCCAGCTCTAGCACATGTCATATACTCTGTATTATTCTGCCTCCAATGAGACATACACATAGGGCACTATGCAGTATTACAAATCCACTCATTCATTCCTCATTTGTTAAATCATCTACTCAATACAAGGATCTGAGCTAGGCTGGGGTAGGTGGTGATGGTAGAAGGGTAAAGGGATTCAAAATATACTGGTTTTTTGTCGTTAAGAAGCTAAAATCCAAACGATTTAGCATACCTATCACAACCTCTTAATGTAAGTCAAGTTTCATAGGACTAAGCTGACTAATTTTAGACTGAGAACTGTAACCATGATATATAGACCATATTTGTGTGATTCCTCATAGTTAGGCCTAAATTTTGAGACCAGATTTATACAGCAGGCTTTTGGAGACTGCTATTTCTACATAGCATCAAGCTGCCTGTCTCTTTTGTGTTTAGCAGAAATGTTTTCTTACAAAGAAAAATAGATCTCAAAATATGATTTTAAGATCTTGATGCAGAGTTCGTATACCTCACCAGAAAAGGTAAAAACTTCAAAGAAACTCCCCACAGAATTAATCAATAGTAATAGTGAGAGAGGAAGAAGGAATAAATCAAGCAGGCAGGCGGTTACAGTGGGTCCTCAGTAGAACTCCTTCAATCCAAGAACAGCCTGAGAATCAAGCTGTGGGCCCAAAGTAAGAAAAAGCCTGTGTTCCTAAGTGTAAACATCCACCCTGTGAGCCCAAATGAAAAAATTCCACTCCTTTTTTGGGCATTTTTCTCTCCCCTTGGCACACCTTTGTCCCATTTCATGTGCTTCCACCCAATTGGCTCTTGCCTTTCACCTGTTTTGCATATACATTTCTGTGATTGGCAGGGGGCCAAATTTTCATTTACATAAATTGAAACATCAGTCTTGCTCCTGATTGGTTGCTAGCCAAGCCTTCATTTCTGCCTCTAATTGGATCTTTATATTATCATGTCTCTTTTTGAATGGTGCTTTTTCCAAAACAGCCTGCAGACCAATCAGTGCACTCCTTATTCCTAGTCCATAAAAGCACCAAACTTAGTACCAGAGTCAGCAACCCTCCTTCTGGTCCCCTCTTGCTGCTGAGAGCTTCTCTGTCCCTTAATAAATCCCTGTCTTACTCACTCTCCTGTGTCCACGTGGCTTATTCTTCTTAGTCATGGGTCAAGAACCTGGAACTCACTGAACAGCAGGAGCGAAGGAGCTGTAATGGTGTAAAGGTCCTGCTCACTGAGCTGCTGGTGGCAAGGGTCAAAGAACTGTAATATTCCCTCCTGCTCACTGAACAATGGGAATGAAGAAGCTGCAACAACAGCACCAGAGGGTTGATCTGAAAATGGTGAGACTCTCAGACAGATTGTTTATCTTTAACTTACAGACCAAAGGAATTTCTTCCAGAAGGGTATTTGAAAAGTTGTAGAGTTAAAAGAAAAACGAATAACCAACAACCACATGAAAAACATTTTAAAAATCTACCTGGAAAGTTCAAGAACAGACATTATTTGAAAATTATTTGAATTTCAGCATCCCCATTTTATTAGTCTGATCCTTATATTGCAATGAAAGTTTTCTGAATGTCTTCTTTTTATATTTAAATAAAATGGAAAGTTAAAAGTTTTCTAAGTGACTTTTATGAACATTATTTTTAAGTTTGCAATTGCTAAAGGGCAGTTCTTTGGTAGCTATTTTTTGTGAGGAAATTATTTAAACTTGAAAACTGTACACATACTGATAAAATATTATATTAGAGACTGACACTCATTAAATTTCCACTCCTAATTCACACATTGGAAAACAAACAAATTACATATTTTGATTTACTGGAGATAAGAATTCTAAAGTGTTCTTTATTTTAGATAAAAATTAATTAGTTTTCTATAACTGCTCTACACTGCTCTCTTTTTTCCCCCTAGAATTTTTTTACTGTGGTAAAGATATATAACATAACATTTGCCATTTTTACCATTTTTTAGTGTACCACTTCAGGGCATTAAGTACATTCAAAGTGTTGTGCAACCATTACTGTTACTCATTTCTAGAATTTTTCATCATGTCAAACAGAAATTCGGTACCTATTAATCAATAACTTCTCATACCCGTCTCTCTACAGCCTGTGGTAAACTCTAGTATACTTTTGCCTCTCATAAATTTGCCTAATTTAGGAACCTCATATAAGAAAAACCATACATAATGTCTTTTGTATCTGGTTTATTTTACTTAGCATAATTTTTTCAAGGTTCATCCATGTTGTAAAATGCCTCAGAATTTCATTCCCTTTTTTGATTGATTTTGTGTATGTTTATACCATATTTTGGTTATCCTCTAGATTGACATTTGGGTTGTTCCAGCTGCATTGCTCCACCTTACACAGAAAACTCACCAGGATTGTACAACTATTTGTCTATCCATAGAAAGGACACAGTCCTCCCTTTTCTTCCCCTACTTTAAAAAATTTGACTGGTATGGTTTGGTTTTGTGTCCCCACCCAAATCTCATCTTGTAGCTCCCATAATTCCCATGTGTTGTAGGAGGGACCCAGTGGGAGATGATTGAATCATGGGGCAGGTCTTTCCTGTGCTGTTCTCGTGATAGTGAATGGGTCTCATGAGATTTAATGGCTTGAAAATGGGAGTTTCCCTGCACAAGCTCTCTCTTTTTGCCTGCCACCATCCACCTAAAGTGTGACTTGCTCCTCCTTGCTTTCTTCCATAATTGTGAGGCCTCCCCAGCCATGTGGAACTGTAAATCCATTAAACTTCTTTCTTTTGTAAATTGCCCAGTCTCAGGTATGTCTTTACCAGCAACATGCAAACAGGCTAATACAGGGAACCTGGAGGAAGTAAAATCACTGTGTACTCCTTAGCACAGGCCAGATAACAACTGCCTTCATCGTTGGGCAAATTTTAGGATAACTTTATGAAAAGAAAAGAGGTTCATACCCCTTTCCTCACCCCCATTTCTTCTTTCCTACTACTCAAAGTGGATGAGCTTACTTCCTGCTTCTGACCTTCTCAGAAATCACTTCCACCAAAGTTGCTCAGCAGATTCAAGTTAAGTCTTGGGTCTTTCTTTTAAACTTTGTCTCAGTAAGTGTCAGTCTTTTATTTAATTTCCTTTCAGTTGTTTAAAAGGATTTAGATAACTTCTGACCTTTAATTAAATTGAAAAATGAAGTTCACCATAGGCGAGTTAATTACATTTGCATTATCTCCAACAACGGATCAAAAGAAAATGGAGTTCTATATATGCTTCACTACAAATTAATAAAATATAATTTTAACATAAATAACATAAATTGTGGAAGTCATTTTTTTCTATTTCATGATATAAATGAAGGTTAAGTAATTTTCTTTTAAATTTATGCCTTCCACCAAAAATATCCCTTTTCTAATCCATTTTCAGATGCAGGATTTCTAAACTACAACAACTATAACCACAAATATCTAACATTTTAAAATGTGCCTTTGCTCATCTTGACACTGTGCCCATACACTTCAACCCTGTGCAAAGGTAGATTTATTCAGGAGATTGGAAAATATGTGTTAGTGTAGCCTAAAATCTGTCATAAGAATTGCTACCTTGGGCTTTGGCCAGGTTATTCTTTAAACTTCTCTTAAGAACTCTGGCTTTTTTTTTTTTTTTTCATGCTTCATAATTTTCAGTAATATTTCAAATTAACTAAATAGAGCTCTATAAAAACATACAGGTTTTTATAATCTCTAAAGAGATTTTTCTGAATCCATGATGTTTTAGTTACTGAGATTTATTCATCTACACAATTATTTGTTATACAACTTAATCCATTAATTACAAGTTGCTTCTATTCATTCTATTTTCATTTATATATCAGAACCCCGTAATAGAAGAAGAACATGGGGAAATAACTCATGTTTTTGGCAAAAGCACTGGTATGTGAATTTAAATTGAGACAATTTTGAGATGATAATAAGAATATAAAATTCAATGTAGCAATTCTGCAGAAGATATGGATTATAGAATTCATGTGATCAACATAAATTATTATTTATTCTTTCATCACATGTGGACCTTAATGTTCTAAGGGAAATCAAATGACAGATTAAAATACAAGAAACAATTTTGTTTGTATTTAACAATTTTTTCTTGTACACAGGCTAAAAGAAATGAAGCCAGAATAAATAATACCTGGCAAAATTGGCTCTGGATTCTATTTTATTTTTTCAAGGAAAAATATGTCTTCTATTTTGCTTTTATTACAACTACTTATTCTCCAATTTATTAACTGTATTTCATTATAAATATAGTCAATAATTTTTAAAGAAATATCTTCAGATGAAAATCAATAATACCTGTTTTTTGTTACCTAGATACTTACTTGATTTTGTATAGGTAAAATAAGCCAGACTTTACCTGATATTTATAATGTCACTAAAGGGCATGGTTTATAATATTTTGTTCATACATTGATGAAAATAATACAAATAGAAATAAAATAGTGCCAGGAAACCATTGTTCTCTTTACAATGTGATGCTTTATAAGTGTAATAAGTTTTTACTAGCAGAAGTGAGACTACTTGATCAAATTATCCTATTCACAATAGCAAAGACTTGGAATGAACCCAAATGTCCATCAGTGACAGACTGGATTAAGAAAATGTGGCACATATGCACCATCGAATACTATGCAGCCATAAAAAAGGATGAGTTTGTGTCCTTTGTAGGGACATGGATGCAACTGGAAACCATCATTCTCAGCAAACTATTGCAAGAACAGAAAACCAAATACCGCATGTTCTCATTCATAGGTGGGAATTGAACAATTAGATCACTTGGACACAGGAAGGGGAACATCACACACCGGGTCCTATTGTAGGGAGTGGGTAGGGGGGAGGAATAGCATTAGGAGATATACCTAATGTAAATGACGAGTTAATGGGTGCAGCACACCAACAAGGCACATGTATACAAATACAACAAACCTGCACGTTGTGCACATGTACCCTAGAACTTAAAGTATAATTTAAAAAAAAAAAAGAATCTAGTTCTATTATTATTGCAGCTTTCTCTGCCTTTTTGGTTACCTTAACAGAAGAAAGATAAGGGTTGCAGGAAAATAATAGGTTCCTAAATATTGCATAGTGCAGACACTGGCTAAGAAGTTACTATTCTCCTAAGAAATAACTTGAAAACATGATTTTCTTCATCCATTTCTCCCCCACACTTAGCCAAACCCTTCTTGCCTTTCCCATTTAAAAGCTACTTTGATTCCCATTGATTTTTTTCTTTCTGAAATTTGTACCAGCAACTCTTATTAACTTGTGTATAACATCCTATGTAGTTGGGGACAGGGGAAAGAAAAGGAAAAAAGAAATAATCACTGTTTCCTGGGTTCCTTCATGCACAATTTTAACTAGCTAATCTCTCAGCTGTAGTTAGCCACATATTTTCTTCACTATGTCACAACTATCTTCACATACTATGAAATGTTATTTTAATATAGGTATTAAATGGGACAGCCATCTGCAATGGGTATAATCTTTGGTTTTTCACTTAAATTGTGAAAACATGATCATGCATTCATTATCTTAAAATGCAGTGTGGGGCAGGACAACTAAAACCTGGGTTGATACTATGTGACATGGGGCAAAACAGTTATGCTCTCAGAAACAAACTATCTCCTCTGTAGAACTGAAGACTTTATTGTGAATCAAATGAAATGTTGTATCACAATTCTCTTTGTAATTTATGAAATGAGAAGACATTCAATTTTTTGCAAAGCTTGGAATATTCTAATTTCTTTACTGAATGGAAGAGATTAAGAATTCTGAGTAGTTTTAACTTCAAAATATTACCTTTTTAAATCAATGCACATATGAAAAGGAAAGTAGGATTAGCTGATGACAACTGTGAACATTGAAAACCCTAAACATGGATAAATGACTAAGACCAGTATAAGTGAGTGCAATAGTCGAAGAGGTTTTTTTAACAATGATCTATATTTTCTGATCATTTCATGCTGAATCTGTATAAATTAAACATTTGCTAGCCATTTTTACTTGCCCATATGTTTCTTTTTTCGATTTCATTGGTCTTTGTTGAGCTATAATTATCTAGGTAAGATAAAACACAAAATTGAGTGGGTGTGGCACACCAAAAAATACTTAGGAGAATTATATCCAGAAGTGCACCTTTAATTATATCCAGAAGCACACACATTTGAAGCAAATATTTGGTTAAAATCTAAAGAATAAAATACTAATACTGAAATGTGAGGGAGATTTTGCGACACAGTAAAATAAGATCCAGTGTTTGAAGCAAAGTTTTGGCATTTTTAAATGAATTTTGGAAAGTAATTTTATTAGAGTCTCAGGCTATCATGTGTGATATGCATGTAATAATATGTACTTTTAGTATTTGTTCTGAGGATTCATTTCTAAAACATCATTAAAGTCAGCATGGTGGATAAATTTTGATTTGGTCATGTTTTTGCTCCTCAGCATCCGAATTTCTTCTTCTCTTTTTAGAGACTGAGATTTGAAAAGGAATCTGAGGTAGTGGATCACGCCTGTAATAACTACCACTTTGGGAGGCCCAGGCAGGTGGATCACCTGAAGTTAGGAGTTCAAGACAAGCCTGACCAACATGGAGAAGCCCCATCTCTACAAAAGATACAAAAAATTAGCCAGGCATGTTGGTGTGTACCGGTAATCCCAGCTACTCAGGAAGCTGAGGCAGAAGAATCACTTGAACCCACAGGGCGGAGGTTGCAGTGAGCCAAGATCAAGCCACTTCACTCCAGTCTGGGCTAAAGAGTGAGACACAGTCTCAATAATAACAATGATAATAATAATAATAATGGCAATTTACATAATCCTTATCAATCAGATGTTGCTTTCCTAGACCTTGCATCTAGATGCAGGAGACCTTCCCACTAAGAAAGAAGAATTTAGAAAGGGTTTAGAGTTCACTGCAGCAGAGTGGTATCTGTTTTGGCATGATAGTGCCCAGCATCCAATTGTGTGTGGTGCCAGCAGCCTTTTGTTGGTGCCATTCATTGACTGGAAGCAATGTTAATTCCACTCAAAGCCAATGTTCCTGTGGCATTACCTTGGTGGTAGTCAGCCACTTACTTGACCTTGTATCTCACCTATTTTCAAGTCTTCCAATAAATTATCTTTCAATAAATCAGCATTGGTTTCTGCTATTTGCAAAAGGAGTCCTGAATGCAAAGCCTAGTACGTGATAGACTCTTGATAAATATTAGTATTGTACTCTCCAATACTCCCATTACTCATCAACTAAAGTCCACCTATTCCATAAAGTGTGTGTTCATGATGTTTCCCAGCATTCATAGGTGTGTGAGTGTGCGTGTGTATATACACACACACATATATATGTAGTGATAAGAAATTGGTTCACATGATTATGGAGGATGAGAAGCCACAAGGTCTACAGTCAGCAAAGTTGAAGACCCCGGAAAGCCAATGTGTAGTTCCAGCCTGAGTCTGAAGGTCAGGGACCAGGGGAGTTAATGGTGTAAATTTCAGTGTGAAGGCCAGCAGGCTTGAGACCCAACAAGAACTCATGTTTCAGTCCAAGTCAAAAGACTGGAAAAAGACCAATGTTCAGCTAAAGCAGTTAGGCAGGAGGATTTTCCCCTTTTCTCTTCCTGATCAATCATTTTATTTTATTCAGGTCTTCAACGGACTGGATGCAGCCTAACCACATTAGGGAGGGCAATCTACAGTACTCAGTCGACTGATTCAAATGTTCGTCTCATCCAAAAATACCCTCAAAAACACTTCCAGAATAATGTTTGACAAAATATCTGGGCACCCTGTGGCCCAGTCAAGTTTACATTAAAAATTAACTATCAGCGAGCAAGAATGTAAGAAGTGCAGCATTTGTTCTGGAACATTTAGCATGCAGTATGTCCAAGAAGCAAAGAAGATAATAGGGAATGGGAAAACCCTTGCCCAAGCTGAGAGACGGGTATTTGAAATTAGTACTGGGACAAAGGGTGCTTATTGTTTCTATTTTTCTTAGTTGTTAAACAAAATGACTAGAGCAAAAAGATGAAGGGTGAATAAAAAAAGAATTGTATTAAAAAAACAAAAAACAAATTTGTGGCAGTTTTACATTCAGTTGTGTGGCATACAAGTGAAAAGAAAAGCATAAGAAGTAATAAAAAGGCAAAGTTGAAATGAAGTGGAAAATTAGACCATCTGCATATATGTATACATTTCGTATTCTGTACACATCTTTTTAATCATATTTTAGACTACATGAAACAAAATGGTTTTTGTATTCACAGTACAACTCCTCCATAACTTAATAAATACAGTTACTTTTTATTATACTTTTGATTCAAAAATACAACCAAACAAAAGGCAAGATTGAAATATTGGGAGCTTCAATGCAGTCAGTGCAGAGAGCTTGATGCTCTTGCTGAATGGGGAATTGTGCGGGTTCAGAATGACTACCTGCTTTGAAAATGGGGTTCCCTGCTCTTTCTTGCCCAAGCCTTGATATTTACTCTTTTTTTTTTTTTTTTTTTTTTAGATGGAATTTTGCTTTTGTTGCCCAGGCTGGAGTGCAATGGCATGATATTGGCTCACTACAACCTCCAGCTCCTGGGTTCAAGCGATTCTCCTGCCTTACCCTCCCAAGTAGCTGGGATTACAGAAACGCACCACCACACCCAGCCCATTTTGTATTTTTAGTAGAGACAGGATTTCTGCATGTTGGTCAGGCTGGTCTCAAACTCCTGACCTCAAGTGATCCATCTGCCTCGGCCTTCCTAAGTGCTGGGATTACAGGTGTGAGCCACTGTGCCCAGCCGATATTTACTGTTTGTCCTCTCCTCCTCAACTCTTTTCTACCTAGAAGACAACAACTTGAGCCTGCCTATATCTGAGAACAGAGTGGGTAAGGAAGCCCATTGTCAATTGCAGAATGTTTGAAATTGCATTATCCCTGAGTGTTTAATAGCAACATTTTCCTCCACTAAATAAATTCTGTACACACACACACACAGACACACTCCCCCCAACACACATACACATATACAAAAATACATATGTATTTATTTAAAACAGAAAAATATGATGTTTGTCTTTTATGCTAAAAGATGTTTAAATCTTAAACTGAATTCACATATCACTTCTCATTCATTCATTTTTTAAGCTAAGAGTACAAACCTGAATGAAGTTTTTCTTAGTCATTTGAAAGCTGTCATGGTCCAATCACTTCTGAAGGAAATATTTTAACAATTACTTTAGTCAATGTGCATGGCAATGGGTCAGGGACTTTATTCTATTCAAAATAAGTGGTAGTTAATAAAGTATTGCAAATGACAGACATTTAGGAAATATTAGCTAAATTATTCAAAAAGAAGTACAAAGTTTCTATTGAATGTATACATATTCAGTAGATATACAGTAGATATGAATGTATATATAGTGTCCAACTAAACAGTGCTTGGCTTATTATAACTATTATATGACTAGATTTCTTCCATTTTCTTATATCATATTACATAAATTATTATTTATAAATTTCTAAAGGACCCATGGAATTTAATATAAATTATAACTATCTCATTTACAACCCACTTACAAACTCCATTTTCTGTGGATCTTCTGATAGTATTTGCCTTATTTGAACAATAAACTTGTCCAGAAGGAGCTCGTCACTGTAGACAGCATCAGGCATCTGCAGAGTTCATTAGAGATTACTCCATAAAAATAAAAAATAAAAAAAACTTCATTTGCCACCATATGTTTCTTTTACAACTATAATAAGAGCTATTATCTACTAAGTGATGACTATTTTCCAGGTAATCCATAAAACTTAAAAATGGATATGTTATCTTAATGGGTACTGAAACTTAAAAAGTAAAATAAAATCATAAATTGTCCAAACTCAAGTTATTTGTAGATGGGAGAGATTCAAAGCCTGGTTCTCTTGCCCTGATGGCATCTTCCCTTATTCTATAATAGTTTCTTATTTTTTTTTACGAGAGTTTCTTTAACATTTATGATATCTTTTGCTCTGATATGTTGTTTTCATTAAATGTACCCTTCCTGCCCACCGTTCTCTGTTTCTGACCCAGTTGTGTTTTCTCTCCTGACGTGGTCCACGTGAATTGTGGTCACACGCTATAATCGGCCCTCTCTCATTTGGCCTGCGGACCTGGCCTGCAGAGAGTCCCACAGCCTCAGTGGGCACAGCCTGGTCTTCACAGGGCCCACTTTACCCCTCCTAGACTCTAGGATCATTGTGACTAGAACAGGAATTAAAAGAAATTTTAAAATCTGTAAGCAAAACCTCAGTTGTATGTAAGAAAAACCAATTCCCCCTGAGGAAGAGAAAGAGTTGAAGTCCTTTAAAAATTCACTGCCTGTTTTTCTGTGGCTAGTGAGTCTTATCGCTCCCTTTCCCAGGCATTGTGAAGACTCTCTTTCTCTAGCTGTGCAGCTGCAAGGTCACTAGACAGATAATCTCAAGTCATAAAACAGGTTGTTCCTTAAAAAGTAAGAAATAATGTAATGCATGTCTTAATTGAACAACTGTCTTTGTTTCTTGCTTCTGTAATATGCTTCCCCCTGCACAAATCTCCCCCCTCCCCACAAAATGCTTAAAAGTTATCTTGACTCTTTGTTCTGGGCTCAGTCCTTTGGATGTTAACCCGACTGGGTCGGTGCACCTAAATAATTAAATAATTCCTCCTCAGCCCCTCGGTCTCTCCGATTCCTTAATTATCCCGCTGCATGACAACCATGACATAAGTCACAAATGAGGGGAACACTGATTCTATGAGAATATGCACAATGGCTTTTATTAAATTGGCAAACTTCTGCCCAAAATGACATTTGATTCTCTTCTAAGTAAGCAAAATCCACTGAAGTCTTAACATGTAACTAACTAGGTGAAATTTATTCTGTTAGCAGTTCTTTTTGACATTTAACAGTTCTTTTGACATTTATTTTGTTTTAGAGAACAAAATGATTTTGAAATTTTCATGAGGTTACTGATTGAACTTAGAGAGAGCTGAATGATTATGCCATAAATCAGCCACATCAGCTATGATTTTCAGTGTAAGAAAATAAAAGAATTTATATTTCTGGGATTCATATGAAGGAATTCATTGCATGTAAAATAACAACTTTTGTATGCTAATGTCCCCAGAAAGTAAAGCTTTGGACTAAAAGAATCAATAAACAAAATAATTTGTTTTAAGTTATAAAGCAATACAAACACACTGTTTAACAATAGAAATTACAGATGAACAAAAATAAGAAAATGAAATACGAAATTTGTTAGCAACTCCATATATAACTACATAACCACTGAGTGGTTTATAAATGTTAATTTTTTTTTGAGACAGGGTCTCACACTGCTGTCTATGCTAGAGTGTAGTGGTACTATCACGGCTCACCGCAACCTTGAGCTCCCAGGCTCAAGCAATCCTCCCACCTCAGGCTACAGAGTAGCTGGTACTACAGGCACGCACCACGATGCCTGAACTAATTTTAAAAAAATTTTTTTGTAGAAATGTGCTTATGTTGCCCAGACTGGTCTTGAACTCCTGGACTCAAGCAATCCTCCTGCCTCGGCCTTCCAAAATGCTGGAATTACAGGCATGAGCCACTGTGCCCAGCCTTAAGTATTTTTCTGTACATGTATTTTTAACAGGAACACACTTATGACAATCACCTCCTGCACATGTCCAAGATGTATTCCATAATTTTACACCAATACCACATTATCATAAACCAAGTAGATTAAAAAATATCCTGATATTTTTATTTTAGAACAAACCCTCTGTTTACACTACTCCTTCAAAAGTAAATTGACCCTTTGAATCCTTTATCCTCTCTTCTCATATGAATCTTACATTTGTTTGTCAGCTTCTATGAAAAAAATCACAGGACAATTCTTTTTGAAATTTCATTGAATTTATAGATTGATTTGGCAAGAAGTTTTAAAAATCTTCCATCTGCAGATATATTTGTTTAATCATTTACGTTTTATATTAAGTCCTTCCATTTTTTTTCAAATCATAAACTATGCTGCAACTAAGTATTTTTTGCTATATTTCCGTATAAATTCTTAATATTTCTTTAAACTAGAATGCAATTGTTGAGTTTGAGGAAAGAACATTTACTAATCTGTTAATTCAAAATTAAACTAAGCATAGTAAAAACATGAATTTTTAAGTAATTTATTATTTTTTCATGTTGTATTAATATCTGGATTGTGCACAATTAGCAGTACTGGGCAGCTGAATTCAATGCTATGTTTGATTTGTTTATTTATTTACATATTTATTTTGCCATGTTTCCTTCTGAGAGAAAGGGCCTGTTATTTCCTGGCGTTTAGCTATCCAAATGCCGTATCTGATGCCTGCATGTGTGATAGTAAAATAACCAAAGCTCGTATAGATTTGCAGTTTATGCACAGCTCCAGAGGCTAAAATGCATTTAGGTAACATGCCACAGTGGGGCTTCTAATATTCAAAGGATGTGAATAAAATTAGCACAGAAATAAACGTTTGTTTTCTTCAGGCTTAATTTTTTTTTCTTTTTTTTTCTTTTTTTTTCTTTTTTTTGACCAGGTATCTATCACGATAAGAAAAAAGAAAGGAAATCAATTCTTTCATCAAAGAAGTGGGAAAAAATAGAAGAAAGAATGATTTCATAAGTAGGGAAAAATCAACTAAATGGAAAGAAATACAACTAACAGGAAAAGGATTATTCTTCACATTTAGCTAAGAGGAAAATTCATTAAACCATGAAATAGTAATCCATGTACAAACTCTTCCCTACTACATGCAACATAAGCATTTGAAGAAACTCTGAAATTATTTCTTTATTTTTCTTGCTTTTATTTTTCATAAATGAATAGTTCATCGTTGCCATAGGATATAACTCAGAATAAATCATTTCTTCCACAAAAATGTACAACACATAATGTCTGAAAATTAATAAACTCTGGATTAATATAAAGAAAATAGATTAAATTATTTCTATTTGAAAGAACAGTATCTTACCTAAAATTGAAATTAAATGATGCAAGGCAATCACTGAGGAAATGAAAAAGCACACTTCATTTTCAGTCTGCTACTTTCCTGATAAAAAGTGTTATAAAAATAATGCTGCTGATAAAATTGTGTATTTTCATAATTTGTTTATCTCATGGATGGTCTCTGTAACTATCAATGTTATAGTTCTAATAGAACACATGGATAAAATTCTAATAAAAGAATCTCCTCTCTACAGAACTGCCCAATAGAACTTTGAGCAATAATAGAAATGTTCTTCTACACTGCACAATACAGTAGCCACTTGCCACACAGGGCAATTGAGCACCTTAAAATGTGGCTAGTGTGACTAAGGAACTGCATTTTTAAGCTTATTTCACTTTATCACTTTATTTTAATTTTAAGTTTAACCACATGTGCTCAGTGTCTACCCTATTGGGAAGTGCAGCTCAAGAGAGTTATTTCAAAAGGAAAAGTGTGAAGTGAAAACACTAGGTATGATGGATGAATTATTTAGAGACTGTGAAAAACTCCACAGGGAATGGACAATGTCAGCCTTAAAATTGAGATTTGGAACTTTCACTCATTCTGTGACATTTAATATGTTGAAAATTCTCTAAAATGCTGTGAGGAAAACAACTAGGAATTAGTACAGCTAACCTACTTTTCAAAATTCAAAATGTTAAAAAAAAATGTTTCAAAGTATTGATATTTCCAGAATATTTTCCAAAGATATTTTAATATCAACTTTACGGATAATGTAGGAACATATGTGATTAGGAATTACGTAATAATTCTTTCCTTCTATTTTTATATTTAAAAGAAAATATATTCTTATACCATACTATTGTAAATTAAAAACTAGGTAAAAGCTAGCTAAGGAAACTGGATATTAGCTAACTGGAAGGTTAATATAATCCCATCACTAAATAACTCTTGATATGCTATGATAATATTTTTCTTTTAATTTATCACCTGATGGAAAATTAAGGATAATGAGATTTTTAAAAATCATTTTAAATGAAAAGGACTGTATAGAAATGTAGGTTTATTTCTTGCATTTCATAATAAAAACTTTTTTTCTAATAAAAGAATTGGAAGCATAGGGCCTATAGTCTGAGATACAATTATATGCAGTCCTACATACAGTAAGGGAATCATGACTAACTGGTTCTTATAATAAATCACTATATATATATATACACACACACACACATATGTAGTGATACTGTATATCACTATATATAGTATTCAAGCGATTCTTCTGCCTCAGCCTCCAGAGTAGCTGGGATTGCAGGCGCATGCCACTACGCCCAGCTAATTTTTTGTATTTTCAGTAGATACTGGGTTTCACCATGTTAGCCAGGCTGGTCTCGAACTCCTGACCTCAGGTGATCTGCCTGCCTCGGCCTCCCAAAGTGCTGGGATTCAGACATAAGCCACCATGCCCGGTCGTGATTTATTATATATATCTATATATCACTACATATATAATAATTTATTGTAAGAATTGGTTCATGTGATTCAATAGCAACAAAAGTTCAAAATTAGCTAGAAATAACTCTAATACATTATAGTATATATATAGTGATTTATTATAAGAATTGTTTGATGTGATTTTGGAAGATATATATATCTCCTATTCTGTTAGATATATCTACCTATCTATCTATCTAGATAGACAGATAGAGATAGATAGATAGATAGATAGACAGATTGATTGATTGATTCAACAGATATATATATCATATATATCTATATATCTCTATATATATCATATGTATCTATATATCTCTCTATATATCATATATATCTATATGTCTTTCTCTCTATATAGCTATATATATCTCCTATTCTGTTTCTCTGGGTAACACTGACTAATACAGAGTGTGACCAGAAGTGATAGGTTTCATCTTCTCCTTGGGCATTGATACACTGGCTGTGCCTCTAACAGGCTGTCTTCACCTGAATATAGATTAAGCTATGAAGCTATGACAATATTAACTATTCCTTGAGTAGGCATTCTTAATCTGGGGCTTACGAGAACCCAAAATTCTGTGGATAGAATTTTGGATCTGTGAGAAGAAAATTGTACTTGTAATGTTAGAAGTTTTTAACTGCAATTTAGCATTTCCTTCAATAATGAAGGTAAACTAAAATCTACATTAGTAGAAGTGTTTGAAACTGTACAGTATTGAAACTGCTTTACAATTACAATTCGTTGTCTTAAAATGACATACATTTTATTTTATGCGCTTACTTTAAAGCATTCTTTTGAGGCAGAGCCATAGCGTCACCAGATGGCCAAAGGGATTCATGCAATGGTTAAAGACTTCAAACATAGAGTATTGTGGAACAGGATAGCACAACCCTAGTTTCTGAAAGACTGGGTGGAGCAGAGCTTCCCCATCAACAAGGACCTTCCACATTGGTAGTGCTAGGTTTTAGAGATAGTTTGTTGTTTGATTTTTTTTCTTAAACCAATTTTATTTCACTCCAACTAATATACATATATTAGTAAGACCACAGCAGACATTGTATTCAGTGATGAAAAATTAGTGATATCACTATCAATGTCAACAAATCAGATAAATTAATGTCATAAAGATATCCTAATAAATGTAATAAGAAATGAATATAAAATGATAAAAAGGGAACAATAGCAAAATAATATTTATAGTTGTTACAGTTATCCATATAAAAACAAAAAATCTAGATAGAAAGTGTTAAAATTAGTGATCATATTGAGTCTTACACAACAGAAATAGAGAGAAAATGTAATCTTTAAAATTATATTTAAGTTTTTTTGTTTGTTTGTTTTTGTTTTTGTTTTCGCAGTGTCTTTCTCTTTCACCCAGGCTAGGGTGCAGTGGCGCCATCTCAGCTCACTGCAACCTCCACTTCTCTGATTCAAACAATTCTCATGCCTCATCCTCCTGAATAGCTGGGATTACAGATGCGTGCCACCATGCCAGGCTAATTTTTCTGTGTTTTTAGGTAGAGACAAGGTTTCACCATGTTGGCCAGGCTGGTCTCAAATTCCTGGTCTCAAGTAATCCACCTATCTCAGCCTCCCAAAATGCTGACATTACAGGTGTAAGCCACCTCGCCTGGCCTAAGAATTATTTTTTATTTTTTATTTTTTATTTTTTTGAGGCAGAATGTCACCCTGTTACTCAGACTAGAGTGCAATGGCACTATCACAGCTCACTGCAGCCTTGATCTCTCAGGCTCAAGCGACCCTCCCATGTCAGCCTCCTGAGTAGATGTGAATATAGGCATGTGCCACCGCACCTGGCTAATTTTTTAATTTTATTTATTTTTTATTTTTTTTTATTGTTTTGTAAAGACAAGGTCTCACTATGTTGCCCAGGCTTTTTTTTGAACTCCTGGACAAAGCAGTCCTCCCACCTCCACCTCCCAAAGCACTGGAATTACAGATGTGAGCCACCGTGCTCAGCCCCAAGATATTTTCAATAGCAACAAAAGTTCATAATTAGCTAGAAATAAATCTAACAACAAAAATGTAAAATTTATTAAAAGTAGAAACCTTTATTGAACGACTTTAATATATTCTTAAATAAATGTTGAGATATATCATGTTCCTATTTTTGAAATTATATCCATCCTGTCCAATTTAGCCAGTAAACTCAATTTTAATTTAAATTGCATAATACTTCTGTGGTACTTTACAAAATGATTCTAGATTTTATTTTTTAAAAAAGGGAAAATGGATGGGAGGGTATATCCCCTTCAAGTATCAAGATTTTGTATAAAGTGTCACACATACACACCCGCAGTGAAAATGACAATGTGACTGAAAAATAGAGCAATGGAATAGAATAGAGGAACAGGAAACAAAAGTGTCTGTTCATAGAACGTCAAGGGAAAGCATTAAGGGAGAAACAGGTGAACTCATAAATAAATCTGCTGGGACTACAGTTACTCATGTGGAGAATCAAATCAACTTGATCTGCACCTCACATTAAGCATAAACCTAAATTCCAGATAGATTAAAGAATGAAGTGTAAAAAGAAAACTTTAAAACTTTTGGAATAAAAGATGAGATAATTTTTTCATGAACTTAGATGAATAGAGGGATGTCTTAAATCAGATTCAGAAATACAAACAGTAAGAATGTTCTTAATTAATATTTTTTCTTAATGAATCTTATTACATAAAAATGAAAATTCTATATCTTGAAATAACATCTATAAAGTAAAAACTGATCCAGTGATTTAAACTAAGACATTTGTAAAGCATAAAATTTAAGATTGATTTGTAGCTTTGGTAAATAAATAAATTGTATTACCCAATAAGAATTAGAAAACTAAAAATAATTGATGAGGAATTAATTCACAGAAGGAATCTGGATGTGGAAGAAACATGAAAATATGTTTCCTTTCACTAGTAGTCAGGGAAATGTTCATTAAAACAGTAAGAATGTTGCCACACCAATCATAATGGCAACATTAATAAGTATGATAATAAAATGTGTCCATGAGGATAAGAAACAAAAGGAATTCTTGAAGAAAAAGACTAAATAAAAATTACATTAAGATGGGTGATGAAGTTAAAATCTTCTAAGACAGGTAAATTGTTTGAAAGTGATGGTAAGATACTATTTCCGGTTTTGGACTTGGCTGAAGGGAATATTCTTGGTGGAAGTTCAAATGATCCACTAAAAGAATAGAAAGAGATCATATAAATCCCAATACAGCAAAGGGAAAGCAAATGGAATAAAAAAAAAAAATCTAACGATCTTCCTCAAAAGGGAGAAGAGAAAAAAGCATAGAAAAATAAGAACAAATAGATGTAGAAACACAAATGACTATAAAAGCATCTGTGCCATGGCTGCTCTGGAATCAGACTGCGTTCATAGCTCGTCTGTACCATTTACCAGCTGTGTGATCTTACACACATCACTTAACATCTCTGGGCTTCAAATTCCTCATTTTAAAATGGAAATATGTATAGTAAAAACACAAATGGTCTCTGGGAGGATTAAATATTATATTTGCAGAGATTAGATAGATAAATGATAGGTCGATAGATATAAAATACATTTGTCAAAAGAAAATATCTTATGGAAATTAAAAGAAAAATAAAAAAGACCATGAGGTGCACCATTTGAGAGCTTTAACCTGATCTTTGTCACATGGAGGTTTTGATACAGATAAATCACTCCAACAACACTGAAGACATATGGAGAAGTTGAAGAAGATGCAGACAATAGTAATAAAGATATATTAGAGGGCAGAAAATCACGCCCTTAAGAAAATACGGAGTTTTTTTCACTGTAAAGTGAAAAAAAATTAAAATTTCAATCAATGACAGCTTTCAAGTAATATAAATTATGGGAGGAAATAGTGGATTAGAGTTCTTTAAGACCAGTGATAACTAAAATAGAGAAAAATACTTTAAAATACAATTTATTGGGCTGGACGCAGTGGCTCACACCTGTAATCCCAGAACTTTGGGAGGCTGAGGTCCAGAGATCGAGACCATCCTGGCCAAACCTCATCTCCACTAAAAATACAAAAATTAGCTGGGCCTGGTGGCACGCACCTGTCATCCCAGCTACTTGGGAGGCTGAGGCAGGAGAATCACTTGAACCCAGGAAGCGGAGGTTGCAATGAGCTGAGATTGTGCCACTGCACTCCAGCCTGCCGACAGGGCAAGACTCCATCTATAGTAGTAATAATAATAATAATACAAGTTACTAAGATTTAGAATAAATTATTATTAAAATTATCTTATTAACCACCTATTATGTGTAGAGTCTACTAAAGTAGGCCATAAACACAAAAAGAAATATATGACGTAGTCCTTGATCTAAAATATGCCTCAATAAGCAAGCTCTTACTGCTTATTGAAGACAGTTTTGTAGCAGATAATCTTGTAGAAGGTGAACGGGAAAAAATGAAGAACAACAAAAGTGTCTTTCAGCTCCAGAATAAATGTCGCTTTTCATTCTCTCTTATGTACACACACAAGCTAGAGCTTGCAAGCCAAAATTCTAAAACTGTATCTGTATATGAATCAATAGGAAAGTTGCTAAAAATTCTGACTCTTTGTCCCACCCCCAAGATTCTGGTTCAAACTTGTGATTGGAGGAGATATTGGGGAGATGAATTTTTAATAAGCAACAAGGAATTAATAAGTCTTAGTTTAGCGATTAAAAGGAATTTTTATTATCTCTCTCAGAGATCATTATCTAAAAGTGATAATTATCTAAAAGTGATAGATTATTTATTAAAAATCCATCTGCTTATAATTCTGTCAAATTTTACACAAAAATTTCAAATTTGATATGACAAACATGACACATATATAATGTATCACATATGGTACTGTTTTATGAAAAAGTTAACTTCTTTACTGAAATATTTCTAAGGAAATTGGAAAGAGTACTTTGGATGATATTTTTCTGATTTCTTCCAGTTTCAAAATACAGTTTTTCCAACTAGAAAGAAATTTAGATATTCTGGGTTTGAAACTTCAACATTTTGAAGGGATTATATGTGCAACTCTAAATTATTTAGGGCACTCATATCCCAAAATAGGATGAATCACATAGACTTAATAATTAAAAAAAAAAAAAAAAAAAAAAAACTCTGACCACCACTGCTGCCTCAGGTCAGGTGACTATTATTCTCTACTTCCTCCCCACTGCCCAGTAGAAGTCTTTGAACATCCCATGCCTTCCAACCCCAGTCTCTTGTTCATGCTGCTTCCACCATTTCAACCACCTCCTGTATTTCCATGCTTTCATTTATGTTTTACCTGTCTTTCAAGACTCAACCTGATTGAGCTCATTAAATGTTTGACTCTTTCATAGAATCTTCCGTATCTTATTATAACAATTATCTTTTAAAAATTACCCCTCACTAATATGAGAGTTCCTTAAAGGTAAAGACTATAATGTTTATCTTTGCAACCCCAATTTCTAGGTTAGTAAGTTCTAGGCAAATATTAAATGAAAGAATTAGAGCAGGAATCAAACAGTGATGTTATTTAAATTCCACAGTGTAGTCTAGTCTCCATCCATCTACTTATTCATTCAACAAATATTTACTAAGCAATTATATGTGCCAGACATTTTTCTAGCTAATGTTGGTTTAACAATAAACAACAAATACAAAAAATACCTAGTTCCTTGGAACTCACTTTGAAGTGGAAAGAGACAAGCAATAAATATGTAAAATATGTGATATATTCAATGGTGATAAGTGCCATAGAGAAATAAAGTGGGAAAGTGGGATGGATAGTTTAAAAACAATATGAAGAGAAATGACCTCACAAAGAGTTATATTTGAGTAGAAAATTGAAGAAAATAAACAGGAAATCTATCTAGGGAAAAAGTTCTAGGCATTTAACAGCAAGTACAAATTATTAATTAAAGCTTATACTTTATTCCGATTTTTTAGTTTTTACCTAATGGAATGTTTTCCCAGGAGACTATATTGCATTTAGCCATCGTGTCTTCTTGGGCTCCCATTGGCTATGACAGTTTTGCAGACTTTCCAAGGAGGTTTTTGATGCTCTTGACAGTTTTGAGGCATGCTGGTCAGGTATTTAGTAGAATGTTCATCAACTGGGATTTTTCTGATGTTTCCCTGATGGCTAGACTGGAAGTATGTGTTTTTTGGAGGATGACCATTTACCAACAGTTGAATCAAGTAGGCTTTGAAATTTCATTTACATTGAATCTTAAGATTTAAGAGTGAGGTCTGAGACAAACCACACGGAAGAAAGAGTAAGGTGAGAGGACAATCGAATTGAAACCTGGCTTAGGATTCGCCGCCTAATGCAACACAGGTGATAGGAAAACTATTCACCTATAAATAGAAAGCTTGCAAATTCTACCAATGTGATGACTTTCATAATGATTTATAAATACCTGGGACCATGGGCAGATGGAGCATGATACCAAGAAAGCCAAGCAATGATGAATAATCCAGAGTCAGACAGGTACTTACCTGTCATAGAGAAGATTAGGCCTAAAGCTAAGGTAAACAAAAAATGTTAGACCTGAGGAAAGGCACAAGGGAAAGAGATGAATAAGATCTATAGGACATGAAAGAGGCCTTAGCGCTAGTGCTATCAATTCATTTCTTATCTCAGAAAAAAATTTTGCTAAAGGAGCTTAGATTGAGTCTCTAGGTGACTTCAGTAGAGCAAAATAGGAGAAGCTAGAGAAGGGCTTTAGGGGATGACTGCATAGTTGAATTGATCTAGTGAATTATAAAAACATAGAGTATATCCAAAGCTGGAATAACCATATGCTATAGTTTAAAATACATTTATACTTGGATTCATTTCCAATAACAAAAGTTTAGGCAAAGATTTGGTTTGTAAAACACAGAAAAGCTAGTGCAAGATTAAAGCTAAGTGGTTCACAGGTCCAAAATCTACTCATAGGTATTGGCAGCCTTTGCATCAGAGTTGGAGGCTTTTGTGAAACTCCTTGAAATGCAGGTTGAATACCAATGATTTAAAGATTTTCTCTTCATGGGCACAGAAACTGAGGCCCAGACATAACATCACTAGTGGATGAAAAACTTTGAAAAAAATATTAATAAGTCACAGTATATTGAATGTACTTCTATATACTTATGTCCCTCCCATTCATACCATTAATCCATTAGGCATTTTTAATATTTAACATTATAAAATGAATATTTAGAATGGTAGAATATCTGTGTTTCTGGCAGAATTTAATGATAACTACAAAGATCAATGTTGATAACAAGAAACCATTTAACCATTAGTATAAGCCAAGTGCAGTTAAGAAATTCAGAAATACTTCTTGCATTTTTCTCTTAGACTTCTCATTTTAACACTAAAAAGTATGATACAATGAAAATTACTAAACTGTACTTTATACAAGGTTCTCTGGTGACTGGGTTGGTCTTAGGATACGCGAAAGAGGATTCTTGGCGAAAGATAATTTACTATCTTTCTGGAATGTAAGAATCCACAAATTGAGGTCATTCCTCCCTGCCTGTCCCTCTTTCCTTGTATCTGCTCATACCTGTAAAGTATGTGCAAATATGATTACATTAATTATTTTATAAAACAGCTCTGTAAGAAAGGACAGATTAGTGCCATATCAAAGAGTACCTTATTTATTCATTAAGAGAAATGATACATTTGAATATAAATTTTTAAAATGTTACTTGCAACTACAGAACCCGTTGTCATGGTGGTAAAAAAATGAATGACCAAAAAACAAAAGGACCATTGAGAGAAACATTGAATGGCATGTGTTAGTAACTAGATGGATGGTACTATAAATGAGAAATTTGAAAAACTTCTTTGTCTTGACTCTCATTATTTCCAGTCCTTGAAAAAAACTCATTTCTAATTTTAAACTTTAGGGCTATAATGGCAGTATAGAGATGATTTTAATTTTTGCGATAAAAAGTATATGCAAACAAAATAAACTATTTTATTTAATCATTTATTTATTTTTTATTTTGAGACACAGTCTCGCTCTGTCGCCCAGGCTGGAGTGCAGGGGGGCAATCTTGGCTCACTGCAACCTCTGCCTCCCAGATTCCAGTGATTCTCCTGCCTCAGCCTGCCAAGTAGCTGGGATTACAAGCATATGCCACCACACCCAGTTAATTTTTGTATTTTTTAGTAGAGACAAGATTTCACCATATTGGCCAGGCTGGTCTTGAACTCCTGACCTCATGATCAGCCTGCCTCGGCCTCCCTCCCAAAGTGCTGGGATTACAGGTGTGAGCCACGGCACCCAGCCGAAAATAAACTATTTTAATTTTTTTTGAGTTATATAAGAAAGATTAGATTGGAATTGTGGTAAAGAATAATGCTTCATCAGAATCTATATGATATTCAAACAGACTTGCACAATTTTTAAAGTATGCACATGAATTATTAAATGTTATTTAATCTCTAATGAACAGAAATGATGATTACTCTATAGTAGTAAGCAAGCTCTGAAAGCCTAAATCATGGTCTGTCATTTTAAAATATTGGTCCAACCTGTTTCTGTTCACTTGCATAGAAATATAGTAGGAAATTATAAAATTAATAATATGCTGTGACAACTTTCTATAATCCTAACATAATTTAACATTTTAAGAATTAAAATTAATATTTTAGCAATCAACAATTGTCTCTGAAATACTCCTTAAACATGTCTTGTGTGTAAACTATAGATTTGGGGATTCTCATTTCAGGTCTGTGATTAAATTAAATTTAACAAATAAGTTAGATGAGATTTTCACCAAGGAGAAGAGACCCACTGGGTTTATTTGTTTACATTTTCTTTTCCAGATGAAGTAAATAATAGCACAAGTTGTGCTATTACCATAAGACATTTCTGAAATAGATCACCTGAGCTATTCTTTGGAAATGTACAAAGGAAAATAAAAGCAAAAGCAGGAGACTTTTGTAAATACTCTTGCAGGAATGCTGCTAGACAAACCATCTTCATGATATGTATGACGTTCGATTTTCTCTCAGGGATATTCTGTGTTGTAGAGTGTGTAGGAAAAGTTACATAATTGAAAAATAGAATATAAAATGGTTAGAAACCCCCAGAAGAAATACCAAGAGCTTTAACATTCTATGAAAATTAAAGTTTGGTTGTTTTGTTTTTAAGATTAAAAAATCTGTGCCTCATGACCAAAACAGCATAGACAGTTAATTGCTGGTAACTATAATTCAAAAGTATGAAGGGGGGAAACATGGGAAAGATATGCCACCATTTACGGTAGATCTGAGCAAAAGACATATTATAGTCAAGAATGCCACAATTCTTTCACATCAAAATGAGAAAAGGAAGTAACATTTTATGAGATTAATTGTAAAGGTCAAGCATGTATATAATCAAAGGATTATGTCAAGATAGACAGGCCTATCATTAAAGTATATAATCACACAGGTGTGGCTAAAAACCGATCGATACTGGTTTTAGATTAAAAATAGCACTTGCAAATCTAAGCAAGAGATATATGAATGCACAAGTAAAAGAAAATTTGTAAGAAACCAAATTGTGCTAGAATTATACAATAATTTCAGAGATAATTATCTGGTTCCTATCATTTTTCTTTTTATTTATTTATTTATTTATTTATTTTTTTGAGATGGAGTCTCGCTCTGTCGCCCAGGCTGGAGTGCAGTGGCCAGATCTCAGCTCACTGCAAGCTCCACCTCCTGGGTTCACGCCATTCTCCTGCTTCAGCCTCCCGAGTAGCTGGGACTACAGGCGCCCACCACCACGCCCGGCTAGTTTTTTGTATTTTTTTAGTAGAAACGGGGTTTCACCGTGTTAGCCAGGATGGTCTCGATCTCCTGACCTCATGATCCACCCGTCTCGGCCTCCCAAAGTGCTGGGATTACAGGCTTGAGCCACCGCGCCCGGCTCATTTTTCATTTTTATAGTTTGCTTAAAAATTTTTTGCTGTTATTTTTATTTTTAATGGACACATAGTAATTGTACGTATTTATGTGGTACAGTGTGACATTTCAATACATGTATCCAATGTCTAATTATCAATGGTTCTTATCATTTTATGAGTTTTTGTTTCTTAGGTATAATTTTTTATGCTACCAATGATTAATAAAATAAATTAATAAAAATTAATAAGCGAATTACTTCTAAGTACTTATTGGAAGGAGGGCAGCTTTCTTTTAAAGGTTTCTTAGCTATAATCTTTATGCTACCAATAATTAATTGACTAAAATTAATAATAATTATGACTAAATTAATTACTTCTAAATCCTTATTGGAAGAAGGGCAGCTTTCTTTCTAAGACATGCATTTGTAAATTAGTTCAAAATGTAAGAATTTTTTTTGAAATAAAATCATCCCAAACCAACAAGTTTCCAGCTTATTTCAGCCAAATAAAATGTCTTTCTCCTTTGAACTCTCATAAAAATCTATTAAAAACTACCAAACTTTAGTTTTAGTGAAATTTAAAGCTCTTGCTGTTTCTTCTGAGCTTTCTAATCATTTTTCATGAACCTTAACATCATCTCTATTAAATTATATTTTTAAACATGTCGTATCTCTTCAGTCACACTTTATATACTAATTTAATTTTTATTTCCCTTCCCTTATATTTGCAGATATCACCAAAAAGGTAAATATTTTTGAAATACTTGTTATGTGACTGAATATCCTCTAGTTTATTTGATCTGAAGATCTGAATTTTTATATATTGAGTTTGCTTATGGACATTTACTAATAAAAATATATCATGAAAACATGTTATCTAAATTTATTAGTTTCTAGAAAAGTCACTCTCCACCTGTTGTTACTTCTAGGAAAGATAGCAAAAGAAAGGAAAAAAATGTTTTATACAGAGATAATTCTTTAGAGAAATTCAATACAATTTATTTCATAAATGTTAGTCTTGTAAACGTATTTTCTTTGTCTTTAATGGCTTTTAATCTTTACAAGAATAATATTCCAGAGTTATGCTTTATATTATTGTCTTAAATCACTTAAGATATGATAGCTTCTAAATATTAATGACATTTTGACTTATTAATACAGAATAATTATCTTCTTTTGAAGGTTAACAATGTAAACCTGAAAGACTATGTTATTAGGTAAATCCTCACGTGGTCCATGACATTTCTTGATACAGCAAACTAAATCATGTCCATTAATGAACGACCCTTCACTGCCATTGAAATTTTTGAATTTTAGAGGTATGTTGGATGGGTACAGAAATAAATTAATTCATGTGTCATGCGCATCCGTGTGAAGAGTCCACCAAACAGGCTTTGTGTGAGCAACATGGCTGTTTGTTTCACCTGGGTGCAGGCGAGGAGAAATACCATTTGACCCAGCAATCCCATTACTGGGTATATACTCAAAGGATTATAAATCATTCTACTATGAAGACACACGCACATGCATGTTTATTGCAGCACTGTTCACAATAACAAAGACTTGGAACCAACCCAAATGCTCATCAATGATAGACCAGATAAAGAAAATGTGGCACATATACATCATGGAACACTATGCAGCCATAAAAAAGGATGAGTTCATGTCCTTTGCAGGGACATGGGTGAAGCTGGAAACCATCATTCTCAGCAAACTAACGCAAGAACAGAAAACCAAACACAGCAGGTTCTCACTCATAAGTGGGAGTTGAACAATGAGAACACATGGACACTGGGAGGGAAACATCACACACCAGGGCCTGTAGGGGGCTGGGAGGTTAAGGGAGGGTTAGCATTAGGAGAAATACCTAATGTAGATGATGGGTTGATGAGTGCAGCAAACCACCATGGCACATGTATACCTACGTAATAAACCTGCATGTTCTGCAACTGTATCCCAGGACTTAAAGTATATTAACAACAACAACAACAAAAAGAACAGGATTATCAGAAAGAAAAAAAAAAAGAAAGAAAGAAAAGGAATTTCCAATGTTATGCAAACCAGGGATGTGTGCACACAGAGGAAAGGATAGATGAGGATACAAGGAGATGGCAAGTCATGAAGAGAGGTCTGTGGAGAAAGCCAACCTGCCGACACTTTGGTCTTGGATGTCTAGCCTACAGAACTGTGAGAAAATACATTTCTGTTGTTAAGCCACTTAGCTTGTGGTATTTTGTTACGGCAGCCTTAGCAAACCAATATGCTGTGTAACACTGTCTTCTGTTCTGAATTTTTCCAATTTCTATTAATAGTCTAATAGTTTTCTCCAATTTCTATTAATAATCTGTCCCACTAAGATATTACTATATTTAAACCTAGTATCCAATGTGATGGTATTAAAAGTTAAGGTATTTGGGAAGTGATTTAACTGATGAAGGAGGAGTCCTCATCAATGGAATTAGTGTCTTTATAAAAGAGGCCTGAGGGAGTTCACCCCTTCCACTATGTGAGGACACAGTGAGAGGGCATCATCTGTACACCAGGATTTCTATTTCTCCATACTTCTTTTAGGTCAGGAATTCAAGACCAGCCTGGCCAACATGGTGAAACCCCGTCTCTACAAAAATACAAAAATTTGACAGGCATGATGGCGGGTGCCTGTAATCCCAGCTACTTGGGAGGCTGAGGCAGGAGAATCACTTGAACCCAGGAGGCAGAGGTTGTAATGAGCCAAGATCTCACCACTCAAAAACAAAAAAAAAATCGTAAAACAACTTTTTATTTTTACATTTGTTTGATCTCCCAAAGCATGCATAGATATAATTATTTTTATGATTATGTGGCTGCTATTTTGTACTCAGTTTCTTCATATTATAAGTATTTTCATTGTTTGAGTATTGTGTTAATCCTATTTCTTGTCCTCATACTGTTCTTGATGTTGGTCTGCCATAATTCAATTTGTATTCATCACTGCTATTAAAGTTAATGTGTATCTGCCATAAGTAATTTTTTTTATTTTCAGAAATGCACTTTGTCCACTTATCTCTTGGGAACTTGAATTCCTTATAAACGTCATTGAGTCACTTAAATAGTCTAGGAGTAATTCATGCACTTAAATATTTGATATAGCATTTAATTTTTTTAATAAAATACTGATTTATATAAGATTTGAATATTTCAATCTTTATGTTTATGATTGAGCTCTCACTTCAATATGGGAAATTTCTTATTCTTCCCCAGATTTGATCAATTCATTAATCCTAAATTATTGGACATACATTTTCCTTTTTATTTCTACGATTTTTTTTGCTATTATGATCCAACTTAATTTTTAAAAATTATTTTTGGCCGGTTGCGGTGGCTCACACCCGTAATCCCAACACTTTGGTAGGCTGAGGCACGTGGATCACGAGGTCAGGAAATCAAGACCATCCTGGATAACACGGTGAAACCCCATCTCTACTAACAATACAAAAAGTTAGCTGGGCGTGGTGGCACATGCCTGTAGTCCCAGCTACTCGGGAGGCTGAGGCAGGAGAATTGCTTGAACCCGGGAGGCGGACGTTGCAGTGAGCCGAGAGCATGCCTCTACTCTCCAGCCTGGGCAACAAAGTGAGACTCTATCTTAAAAAAAAAAAAAATTATTTTCAAGTCATAACCTAAATTTCAATTAATAAGTACTGAATAAAGTATAATTCATATATCCAAATATGCAATGCAGCCACTAAAAAGAATGAAATAGATTGAACTATTCTTTTTTTCAATATATTTTTATTTCCATAGGTTATTGGGGAACAGGTGGTGTTTGTCTACATAAGTAAGTTTACATAAATAAGTTCTTTAGTGGTGATTTTTGAGATACTGGAGCATCTACCACCTGAGCAGTATACACTGCATCTATTTGTTGTCTTTTGTCCCTCACCCCCTTCCCACCCTTTCCCCCTGAGTCCCCAAAGTACATTGTGTCATTCTTATGTCTTTTTGCATCCTCATAGCTTAACTCCCATTTATGAGCGAGAACATACGATGTTTGGTTTTCCATTCCTGAGTTACTTCACTTAGAATAAGAGTCTCCAATCACATCCAGGTCGTTGTGAATGTCATTAATTCATTGTTTTTTATGGCTGAATAGTAGTCTATCGTGTGTGTGTGTGTGTGTGTATATATATAATATATACAATACTATATATATAGCATATATTTTCGTTACATATATAGCATATATTTCCATGGTTTTGAATCTTATTTTTGCAGTTGATTTCCAGTTTTATTTCACTGTAGTCTGAGAGAGTGCTTGGTATAATTTCAATTTTCTTAAATTTATTCAGGCTCGTTTTGTGGCCTACCATGTGGTCTATATTGGAGAAAGTTCCATGTGTTGTTGAATAGAATGTGTATTCTGAGGTTGTTGGATGGAATATTCTGTACATACCCTTTAAGTCCATTTGTTCCAGGGTATAGTTTAAATTCACAGATTTTTTTGTTGACTTTCTTTCTTGATGTTTTAAGACCATTTGTTCCAGGGTATGGTTTAAATCCAGTTTTTTTGTTGACTTTCTACCTTGATGACCTGTCTGGTGTTGTCAGTGGAGTATTGAAGTCTGCCACTATTATTGTATTGCTGTCTATGTTATATCTTAGGTCTATTGGTAATTGTTTTATAAATTTGGGAGCTCTAATGTTAGGTGCATTTATGTTTAGAATTGTGATATTTTCCTGTTGGACAAGGACTTTTATTATTATATAATGTCCCTCTTTGTCTTTTTTAACTGTTGTTGCTTTAAAGTTTGTTTTGTCTGATATAAAAATAGCTACTCCTGCTTGCTTCTGGTATCCATTTGCCTGAAATGTCTTCTTCCACCCCTTTACCTTAAGTTTGTGCAAATCCTTCTGTTAGGTGAGTCCCCTAAAGGCAGCAGATAGTTGGTTGGGGAATTCTTTATTCATTCTGCAATTCTGTATCTTTTAAGTGGAGCATTTAGGCCATTTACATTAAATGCTAGTATTGAGATGTGAGGTACCTTTCTATTCATCATGCTATTTGTTACCTCTATACCTTGTTTTTTTGTTTTTGTTTTTTAAATAGTATTTTTGTTATATAGGTTCTGTGAGATTTATGCTTTAAACATGTTCTGTTTTGTTGTGCTTCCAGGATTTGTTTCAAGTTTTAGAGCCCCTTATAGCAGTTCTTGTAGTGGTGGCTTGGTAGTGGAGAATTCTTTCAGCCTTTGTCTGTCTGAAAAAGATTTTATCTTTCCTTCATATGCAAAGTTTATTTTCACTGGATACAAAATTCTTGGCTGATAATTGTTTTGTTTGAGGAGGCTGAAGATGGTGCCCCAATTCCTTCTAATTTGTGGGTTTTCTTCTGAGAAATCTGCTGTTAATCTGATGGATTTTCCTTTATAGCTTACCTGGTGCTTCTGTCTCACAGCTCTTAAGATTCTTTCCTTTGTCTTAATTTTAGATAATCTGATGACAATGTGCCTAGGCAATGATCTTTTTGCAATGAATTTCCTAGGTATTCTTTGTCCTTGTATTTGGATTTCTAGTTCTCTACCAAGGCCAGGATAGTTTTCCTCAATTATTCCCCCAAATACGTTTTCCAGACTTCTAGATTTCTCTTCTTCCTCAGGAACCCCGATTATTCTTAGGTTTGGTCATTTAACAAGCCCAGGCTTCTTTGAGACTTTGTTCATACCTTCGTATTCTTCTTTCTTCATCTTTGTTGAATTGGGTTAATTTGAAGAACTTTTCTTCAAGCTCTGAATTTCTTCTATTTTTTCAATTTTATTGCTGGGATTTTCCAGAGCATTTTGCATTTCTTTAAGTGTCCGCATTGTTTCCTGAAGTTTTGCTTGTTTTTTATCTATGCTATTTCATTGAATATTTCTTCCTTCACTTCTTGTATTATTTTCTGGATTTCCTTATACTGGGCTTTGTCTTTCTCTGGTGCCTCCCTGGTTGGATAGTAACTAACCTTCTGAGTTCTTTTTCAGGTAAATCAGGGATTTCTTCCTGGTTTGGATCAATTTCTGGGGAGCTAGTGTGATTTTTGGGGGTACTATAGAACCTTGTTTTGTCATATTACCAGAGTTGGTTTTCCGGTTTCTTCTCATTTGGGTTGGCTCTGTCAGAGGGACAGAGCTTTGTCCTACGGGGTGTTCCCTTGATGTAGTACTCACCTCATTTTCCTACGGATGTGACTTCCTGACAGCCGATCTATAGTGATTGTGATCTCTCTTCTGGATCCAGCCACCCAGCAAGTCTACCAGGTTCCGGGCTGGTACTCGGGGTTGCCTGCACAGAGTCCTGTGATGTGCACTGTTTGTGGGTCTCTTCAGCCACGGATACCAGCACCTGTTCTGGTGGAGGTGGCAAGGGGGTGAAACCGACTCTGTGAGGGTATTAGCTTTAGTGGTTTAATGTACTATTTTTGTGCTGCTTGACCGCCTGCCAGGAGGTGACACTTTCCAGAGAGCAGCAGCTGTGGTAGTATGAGGAGGAACAGGCGGTGGGCAGGGCCCTCAAATTCGCTAGAGTATATACCCTTTATCTTCAGTTACCAGGGTGGGTAGGAAAGGAACATTGGGTGGGGGCAGAGCTGGGCGTGCCTGAGCTCAGACTCTCCTTGGGCATGTCTTGTTATGGCTGCTGTAGGGGATGGGGGTGAGATGCCCAGGTCAATGGAGTTAGGTTCCTAGGAGGATTCTGGCTGTCTCTGCTGTGTCATGCAAGTTGTCAGGGAAGTGGGAGAAAGTCGGCAGTCACAGGCCTCACTCAGCTCCCATGCAATCCCAAGGGGTGGTCTCACTCCCACCATGCCCCCTTCAACAGCACCAAGTCTGTTTCTAGGCAGGGGGCGAGTAGGGCTGAAAACTCGCTGCCTCCTAGCTGTGAAAGCAAGTATGGCTTTCCTTCTTCCTGCCTGTGGAGTCTGCACACCAGATTCATGTCCTCCCCTAAGTTCTGGCCAGGAGACTTCTCTATCATTTCAAATTGTTACAAAGTTCAGCTGGAGATTTTCTTCTCTTGGTGGCCATTTCCCAGTGCCTCTGCTCATCAGCGTGAAGGATCACTGTGAGCCCAGGCAGAGACGGTTTGCTAGGGAACCCAGCGAGCTCACAGGGTTTTATCCACTGCTTTCTCTACCTGTGTATTTTGTTCAGCAATCTAAACTGACTCAGCTCCAGGTAAGGTCAGAATCTTCTCCCATAATCTAGAACTTCAGTTTCCCCACTAGGGTGTGTGTTTGGGGGAGAAGGATCTCCATTTCCCACTTCTACAGTTTGGGCACTCGCAGTATTTAGGGTGTCTCCCGGGTCCTGCAAGAGCAATGTACTTGCTTCAGAGGGTCTGTGGGTCCTCTTGGGTTTCCTGATTTATTCCTGCAGTCATTCAGTAGCAAAAATTCATGATGCGAGGTTCCACACGCTCCTCTGTCTGTCCAGGTCAGAGCTGTAATCTATTCCTGCCTGCCATCTCCCAAGATCTCCTGGATCCCCTTTAATATCTTGATGAGACAAGTTAATTTCTTTGGAGTCATGGATGGTTTGGAGTTGATGTCACTCCTCTAACCTTATCTAGTAGCTCCGCAGTTTCTGTAGAAATGAACAAACAATTCAGTGCTGGTATCACACTGACAAGTGTACGGTAGACACTTCCCTTTCTCCCAGATGGTCTTATAGGTGGGCTAGCTGGGCCACTTCTAGAAGCTGCTAGATTTAAACCATTATTCTGTAGAAAGATCTTCATAATATTGAGTGACAAGACAAGATATATACAAGCATAAATAACAGGGTATAATTTGCTTAAGAAAATCAGACAACATTTAGGATTTTGCTTATAAACTTCCTGAATTATACACAAGAAGTGATTAACATTATTTTTCTCTGATGTGTGGAGAATGTAACCAGGAAGAGAGAGACAACTAGCAGAAATTATTTTTTATCTTTCAATTTTTTGGGAAAGGGGAAAACCCATGTTGATTATGATTAGCACTTGCTACATCAAGAAAATGAAGCAGAGATAATAGAGATCTTTACTATAATTTGCATTCTAATTTAAAATTGAGGGTTCTAGACTTTTTGTATTCTACTATCCTTTTATGACGCCATAAGAATTTATAATGTTCTTTAACTGATACGCACAACTTTAGTAGAGTGCAAATACAAAATAAAGTATGATTTCTTTAATACTCCAAAATAAATGAAATTGGAGCATCCAAATATTTGACTTAGATATTTCTCAGTGTCTGCAAGTTAATTAGGAGAACCTCATCTTAGAATAATCCCCTTCTATAGCCTTCAGCTCCTCTACTGCCCTACTATTATCTCTGTGGTCAAGACCTCCCAGAGAACATTCATCCAAAGAGTGTTTCCAAATGCATCTCCCAGAGCTGCCACAATACCTAAAGTGACATGAATAGTGTTAGATGTCACACCACAGTGGAGACAATAATTTTTTTCATTACTTATCCAACTGTCATGTGAGACAAGGAGAAAAACTACTCACAGGAATTTCACAAAATTACTTGCAGGAAAAATACAGGCACTTGTTTCTAGCACATTTCCGACTTATTGTCAGCAATGACTCACACCAAACCACAGATTTCCCTGAATCACTAAGCGCTGATTTATACCTACAAGACAGTCTCAGTCCATACCTGCAGAAAAGCAGTGCCGATATAGTCATCATTTCTATTTTATACTCTTGGAAAGTTTTGACATTTACAACATTTACATCTTGTTTACATAAAGGCTTCTTGTGGGTGTTTTGTTTTGTTTTTGTTTTCAGAACAAGACTATTCTCAACACGCTGTGTTTAAGTCTCATATACAGAGATGCTGTATTATATTTGAGATGGCAATTTTGCAGCTGAGAAGTCTGTGTTTTTCAGTTTGTTTGTTTTGTTTTGTTTTATTATGTTTCCAGTGAAATTTCAACTGGAAACAAGAAGAAAGAAAGAAATGAAGAGAGGAAGGAAAGAAGACAGGAAAAAAGAAACATTTGATAAAATTAACCAATTCCTTAAAAGACACAATCTGCTAAAACTCACACAAGAAGAAATAAACAATTTGAATAGGCCTGTGTCTACTAAAGAAATTGAATAAAAAATTAATAACCATCCAAAACAGAAAGCATAAGGCCCAAATTTCACTGGTAAACTCTAACAACATTAAGGAAGAAATTATACCATTCTCTATAATCCCCTTTATCTGTAATCACTTTCTCTGTAATCACTTCTCAGTAGATAGAAGTAAATATTTCCTAACCTGTGTTGAGGTCAGCTTTACCCAAATACCAAAATCAAAGTCTTTGCAAAAAAAGAAAACTATAGACCAATATCTCTCATGAACATAGATGCAACTATTCTCAACAAAATACTAGCAAATCAAACTCAACAATGTATAAATATATATATTACATATACATATGTAAGTACGTATACTTATATAGTATATATACTTAAATAGTATATATATTTATATATACTATAAAGTGTATGTGTGTAATATATGCTATATGCTTATATGCACTATATAGATACTATATATACTACTGTAAATATATGCTTTATAGTGTATATATGCTATACACTATTTACTGTACAGTATGTATTATTATATATACACTATAAAGTATATATGCTATAAAGTGTATATACATTAAATAAATTTTTTATGTATACATATTTATGTATGTATAAAAGCACTACATTTTTATGTATTCATAAAAATGTATACATATTTACATATAAGTAAATGTGTACACATACATAAATGTATCATTTATAAATATATAATGTATTTATATATAATATATAAATGTATAAATATGTACATATTCATACATTGTTGTATAATCAAGACATATATATATGCATATGTGTATACCTCAACAAAGTGGGATATATTCCACCTGTGCAAGAAGACTTGTTCAATATTTAAAAATAAATTAATATAATCCATCATATCAACAGGATTTTTAAAATCACATGATCATATCAATAGATGCAGAAAATCATATGACAAAAATTCAACACCCATTTATGATGAAAACTCTCAACAAACTGTAAATAAAAGAGGAATTTTCTCAACTTAATAAAGAACATCTACAAAAAACCTACAACTAACATTACAATTAATGGTGAAAACTAGAAGATTTTCAACTAAAACCAAGAGGAAGTTAAGGATGTCTCCTCTCACCGCTCCTTTTCAACATCATAGTGTGTGTTCTAGCTTATACAATTAAAAAAAAAACAGGAGCTGGGCGCAGTGGCTTATACCTGTAATCCCAGCACTTTGGGAGGCTAAGGCCAGCAGATCACAAGCTCAGGAGTTCAAGACCAGCCTGACCAATATGGTGAAACACCATCTATACTAAAAATACAAAAATTAGCCAGTTGTGATGGCGCATGCCTGTAGTCCCAGCTACTCAGGAGGCTGAGGCAGGAGAATCGCTTGAACCTAAGAGGCAGAGGTTGCAGTGAGCCGAGATCGTACCACTGCACTCTAGCCTGGATAACAGAGCAAGACTCTGTCTCAAAAACAAAAAAACAGGAAATGAACAGTGTACAGATTTGGAAAGCAGTAGTAAAATTGTCTTTGCAGATGGCATGATCATTTCTGCAAAAATCCAAAAGAATCAACAACAACAAGCTCCTGGAACTAATAAACAATTATAGCAAGAATAAATCCAATCATTTTCCTATATCTTAGTACCGAACAAATGGAATTTGAAATTAAAAATACAATTCCATTTACCTTAGCATTCCCCCAAATGAAATACTTTTAGGTACACATCTTATAAAATATGTACAAGATCTATATAAGGAAAACTACAAAACTCGAATGAAAAATAACAAAGAAGCACTAAATAAATGGAGAGATATTTCATGTTCATGGAGAGGAAGACTCAATAATATCAAAATAAAAGTTCTGCCCAACTTGATCTATAGATTCAATGCAATCCTAATCAAGATCCCAGCAAGTTTTTGTTTGTTTGTTTGTTTGTTTGTTTGTTTTAATATTGACAAACTGATTCTACTCAGAATAGCCAACACAACATTGAAAGACAAACATTTGGAGGACTGACACTACCCAACCTCAAGAATTACTCTAAAGTGACAGTAATTTAAAGACAGCGCAATATTGACAAAAGAACAGAAAAAGAGATCAATGAAATAGAATAGACAGCCAAGTAATAGACCCACAAAAAATAGTCAACTGGTCTTTGACAAAAGAATAAAGACAGTACAATGGGTCAAAGATATTCTTTTCAACATGTTTTGGAAAAATTGGAAATTCACATGTGAAAAAAGAAATGAATCTAGAGACAGATGCTACATCCTTCACAAAAATTAACTCAAAATAGATTATAGACCCAAATGCAAAATGCAAAACTATAAAATCCCTACAAGATTTCATGAGAAAACCTTGGTAACTTTCTGTACAGGGATTACTTTTTTGGATAAAACATTAAAGGCACCATCTGTGGAAAAAAATACTCAATAAATTGGATTTCATTAAAATTAAAAACTTCTGCTCAGCAAAAGACAATGTCAAGAAAATGAGAAGATATGCCACAGACTGGGAGAAAATGTTTGCAAAAAGACATATCTGATAATGGACTCATCAAAAAAAAATTTGAACTTGCTAAAGTCAACAACAACAACAAAAAAAAAAATTAAAAAATGAGCCCAAGACATTAACAGACACCTCACCAAAGAAGTTCTGCAGATGGCAAGTAAGTATATAAAAAGTGCAATGGCTCACCCCTGTAACCCCAGCACTTTGGGAAGCTAAGGCAAGAGGATCACTTGATGTCAGGAGTTCGAGACCAGCCTGGCCAAAACGGTGAAACCCCGTCTCTACTAAAAATACAAAAATTAGCCAGGCGTGGTGGTGGGCACCTATAATCTCAGCTACTTGAGAGGCTGAGGCAGAAGTATTGCTTGAACCTGGGAGGCAGAGGTTGCAGTGAGCCCAGATCGCGCCACTGCACTCTGGCCTGGGTGACAAAGCAAGATTGTATCTAAAACAACAACAACAACAACAAAGAAAAAAAACATAAAAATGCTCTACATTCTGTATCATGAGATAAATGCAGATTAAAACAACAGCGACCTAACATTACATGTTTATTAGAATGACCAAAATCTAGCACCCTGACAATATCTATTCTGGGAAGTTTGTGAAGCAACAGGAACTCTCTTCCATTGCTGGTGGGAATGCAAAGTAGTACAGCCACTTTGAAAAACAGTTTGGAAATTTGTTACAAAACTAAACATACTCTGCTATATGATCTAGCAATTGTGTTCCTTGGTATCTGACCCAAAAGAGTTTAAAACTTATGTCCACAAAACAACCTACACATGGATGTTTACTGCAACTTCATTCATAATTGCCAAAAACTTTGAAGCAATCAAGGTGTCCTTCAGTAGGTGAATGTATAAATAAACTGTGGTGCATCAACAATGCAGTATTATTCAGTGCTAAGAGGAAATTAACTATCAAGTCTTGAAAAGACATGGAGGAAATTTAAATACATATGACTAAGTGAATGAAGCCAATATTAAAAGGCTACGTACTATACAAATTCAACAACAGTTGACTCTTGAGCAACATATGATTATAGGCACCAAATCTCCCCTCAAGTTGGAAATCTGCATATAATTTTTCACTCCTCAAAAACTTAAGTAGTAAGAGCCTACTGCTGACCAGATGTCTTGCCAATAACATAAACAGTAGGTAATATATTTTGTATTGTATATATGTTATGTACTGTACTGTACTGTATTCTTACAAAAAAGTAAGCTAGAGAAAATAAAATATTATTAAGAAAATTGTAAGGAAATATATTTAATATTCGTTAAATGGAAGTGGATCATCATAAAGATCTTCAACTTCATTGTCTTCACATTGAGTAGGCTGAGGAAGAAGAGGAAGAGGAGGACTCAGTCTCGCTGTCTCAGGCATGCAGAGGTAGAAGACAATCTGCACATAAGTGGACCCACATGGTTCAAACTTGTGCTGTTCAAGAATCAGCAGTATATGGCATTATGGAAAAGACAAAACTATAAAGACAGTTTAATGATCAGTGGTTGCCAGGGGTTGATGTGGCCAAAGGATTAACAGGTGGGGCACAGAAGTTTCTCAGGGCAGTGAAAACACTGTGCAACACCCAAAGACAGCCCTGATGTAAATTACGTGCTTTGGGTATGTAGTTATTATGATGTGTTAATATAGGTTTATTGTAACACATGTACCACTCTGGTAGAGGATGTTGATAATGGAGGAGGCTATGAATGTAAGGGCAGAAGGCATTTGGGAAACCTCTGTAATTTCCTTACAATTTTGCTGTGAATATAATGCTGCTCTAAAATAATAATAAATTCTATCATCATCATCGTCATCATCATCATCATCATCATCATAGTAAAGAAGGCAAGGGCCCTGTGGCTCACGCCTGTAATCCCAGCACTTTGGGAGGCTGAGGTGGGTGGATCACCTGAGGTCAGGAGTTCAAGATCAGCCTGGCCAACATGGTGAAACCGCATCTCTACTACAAATACAAAAAGTAGCTGGGCGTGGCATTGCATGCTTGTAATCCCAGCTACTTGGAAGGCTGAGGCAGGAGAATTGCTAGAATCCGGGAGGCAGAGGCTGCAGTGAGGCAAGATCAAGCCACTGCACTCCAGCTGAGGTGACAGAGTAAGACTCTGTCTCAAAAAAAAAAAAAAAAAAAAGTAAAGAAAAGAAAAGAAAAAGAAAAAGAAAGGAATATAAACGAACTAATTTTTACTTTAAAAATTTATAACAGGGGAATGACTAATAACGTGTTTTGGTGGATTATGATATAGACATAACATTTTAAAAATATATTTTAAATCTATGTTAAGTGGAAAAACATACAAAATTGTGGTTATCCTGTAATTACAAGTATAAAAGGCTTGTATATAAAAATAGAGACACGCAGCCAGTCGCTGTGGCTCATGCCTGTAATCCTAGCACTTTGGGAAGCCAAGGCGGGTGGATCACGAGGTTAGGAGATCAAGACCAGCCTGGCCAAGACAGTGAAACCCCGTCTCTACTAAAAATACAAAAATTAACTGGGCGTGTTGGCAGGCACCTGTAATCCCAGCTACTCAGGAGGCTGAGGCACATAATTGCTTGAACCCAAGAGGCGGTTGCAGTGAGCCGAGATAGTGCCACTGCACTCTAGCCTGGGCAACACATTAAGACTCCGTCTCAAAAAAAAAAAAAAAAAAAAATAGAGATATGCTGGAAATATAGAAAAACAGATTTAATGTGTTAAAAATTTCAGTCTGAATGCTTAGAAAAGCCACACAAATACTGAATGTATAGGTTTGTGGTAAATAAGTAAATGTAAGCCTTATGAGGCAAAATGCAAAATGGGGTGGCTGTTACCACATGACAGTTGGTATCAAACAAAATATCTTATGTAGGCCCTATATTAACCATGGGTTGCCAGTTAGAAACCTTTGTCATACCACAATATAAATTGAAAGCAAAACAAACAAAGCTACAAACACTGAATCAAAGCTTTATACAACAATTTCTTAGAATTGGGTAGAGTACTGATTCAATAATAAATATAAGGCTTCACACAGCATCCATCTGTTTTTACCCCCTGCTTTCTGCCATGTTAGCACATTGCAATAAGGTGCCATCTTGGAAGCAAAGAGGCAGCAGTCGTCCCCAGAGCCAGGATCAAGGCTCTAGCAAGTTCCATGTCCAAGAACTTGCTGGATCTTTGAGCCTGGACTTCCCAGCCTCCACAATTGTGAGCAATTAATTTCTGTCATTTATATATATCTAGTTTAAGGTATTTTGTTATATCAGCATGAACAGGCCAAGACACACCCAAATGCTAATCAATGGATTATGGATAAATAACTTGCAGTATTTGCAAACAATGCAATACCATTCAGTCATAGAAAGGAATAAAGTACAGATCATGCTTTATGTGGATGTGGATGAACAATCCACATGTGGATGAACCTTATTGAGCTCAGGAGGCAGAGGTTGCAGTGAGCCGAGATGGTGCCACTGCCCTCTAGCCCAGGCCACAGAGTAAGACTCTGTCTCAAAAAAAAAAAAATAAAATAAAATAAAAATTAAAAAAAAAAAAAACAGAGAAAGAATGTAGATTAGTGGTGGTGAGAGCATTCTAGGATAGGAGAATGGGGAGTAACTTCTTAAAGGGTATGGGAACTGCTGTAAGTTTACACTACAGTTGCTTCCTTACATATTTTAAGTTCAGCCTAAAGGTTTCTTCATACATACTGAACTGTAACCTAACTGCGTGTGTAAACAGACTGTATCGCACTCTGACAGTCATGGAGTTTCAGCCACTCACAGGTGGCCAGTGATTCAAACCATGTTCAAATGAGGCAAATGCCAAATTTAAGCAACTGGTTCTTTCTCTGCCTCACTTCCAATTTCTAAAAGTCACTTTCCTTTTTCTACCCATAAATCTTCTTTGGCCGTGAGGCAGCGCTGAAGAGCTTCTGTACTTATTCTGGTTCAGGGAGGCTGGCCAATTTGCTAATTATTCTTTGCTCAATTAAATTCTTTTAAATTTGATTTGTCTAAGGTTTTTCTTTTAACAGATCCGTTTCGGATGATGAAAATCTTTTGGAAGTGTTAAGAGGTGGTGTTTACGCAACATTCTAAATACACTAAATGTCACAGAATAGTTCACTTTAAAAGTGACTAAATAAGTAAATTTTATCTCAGTTAAAAAATAAACCTAAAAAAGTCATGGTTAAAACAAATATATTAGACTAATTGGTCAGAGACTTGCCAATGGAACTCAAAGTCTCATGGTCACAGGTACCATCTTATAATTATAGTAAGTCAATTATTTTTTGCTTAAACTAATCCTAAAAAGTACCATTTTTCTCATGAGATATAATCCCCTACATTTATGAAATCTTAATACAATTTCATTTTGAGGGCTCATTCTGTTTGTCTGAAACTAGCAATAAACTTGTCCAAAAAAATGTTCACATCTTTGAGCTTAAATAATTCTTATTTTGTTTTATTTTTTCATGTTCTTCCATTACATAATAACGAATTGAGGGAAAAAACTGCTATAAGAATGCATACAAAATGTTGGTTTACCTATGGTTGCTATGTCAGCCCATTTTTTGTGATATTGCTGTTTCCTGTGCCAAAAAGGCCTTACTGCAATTCGCTAAAAGGCAGAAAACCTGTAACACCATAGCCTTTATGCAAAGACCTTTAAACAATTTTTTTGTTTTTTAGTATTTTGTTTGTTTTTGAGACATTGTCTGGCTCTGTTGCCTAGGTTGGCTCTGCCGCCCAGGTCTGGCCCTGTCGCCTAGGAGTGCAGTGGTGCGATCTCAGCTCACTGCCGCCTCCATCTCCGGGGCTCAAGCCATCTCCCAACGCAGCCTCCAGAGCAGCTGGGATTACAGGCAAGCACCACCATACCTGGCTAATTTTTCTAATTTTTGTAGAGAGAGGCTTTCACCATGTTGCCAAGGTGGGCTGGTCACCAACTCCTGGGTTTGAGTGACCACCTCCCTTGGCCTTCCAAAGAGCTGGGATTACAGCATAAACCACGTCACTGGATCTAATAATAATTTTAAAGTGACAAAAACAACTAAGACAATAAATAATTTGTTTCCTTTGCCAATTTAGTGAAGTGCATTAAAAACACACCCTAAACTGTCAGAATACGTAACTTTTTGTTTTGAAATTGATAAATATTGATAACCATGAAGAATAATCAACTTTAAACCTGCTATTTAATAGTTGCAATTATGTTATTTTTATTTTTTGGCAGATTCAGGACTGCCAAAGAATCAGGAAAAGAATAGTTTCCACTTGGCTATTTTATTCTTTTCACCGAGAGAGCTCAAATCCACTTGACCTGCATTAATTCAATTTCACGAAACCAATTTTGATGTTCTATCAAGGTTAAAGTGTTTCTCAGCAGGGAAAGAATTCCTGACACATTTATGAATTTTACCCCTGGTTAATTGTAAAAAGTAAAAGTTGGTTTAGCTAAGAGGTTATGTGCTTTTAAATGATCAGTTTGGAGAAGATTAATATGAGGTAGCCCAGGGAACTAGATTTATTTTTTGTTTTTAAATTGATACTTCATATTTGTACATATTTATGTGATATTTTGATGCATGCATAGAATGTGTAATGATCAAGTCAGGATATTTAGGATACTTAGCACCTTAAACACATAATTTCTTATGTTGCTAACATTTCAAATTCTCTCTTCTAGCTATTTTGAAATATACATTGTTGTTAGCTGTAGTCTCCCTACTGTATTATTGAACATTAGAATTTATTCCTTCTACCTAACTGTATGTTTGTACTAATAAACTTACCTCTTTTCATCCTCAACTTCCTGTTCCATAACGCACCCTTCCCAGCCTCTAGTAACTATCATTCTACTCTCCACCTCCATGAGAACATCTTTTTTAACTCCCACATGATGGAGAACATGTGACAACTGTTTCTCTGTGTCCAGCTTACTCAGAATGACTTCCATCCATGTTGCTGCAAAGGACAGGATTTCATCCCTTTTAGGGTCAACTACTATTCCATTGTGTGTGTTTGTGTGTGTGTGTGTGTGTGTGTGTGTGTGTGTGTGTGTACACACAATGAATTTTATATATATATACTATATATAATTATATATATATAATTATATATATATTATACTATATATATAATTATATAGTGTATATATAGTATATATACTATATACTATATATAATTATATAGTATATATATTATATATAGTATATATATAATATAGTATATATATAATATAGTATATATATTTATATACTATTATAAATATATATATTTTATATATAAATATTTATTGATAATATTTATAATATTAATATATAAATATATATTTATAAATATGTATATACTATTTTTATATTTTTATAAAATATAAAATACATAAAAATATTTTATATTTTAATATATTATTTTATATATTTATATATTATAATTATGTATATTTTGTATATATATTATATATAATATTATATATAACATATATAATTATATAATAGAAAATGTGGTATGTATATATACATACACACACACACACACACACACACACACCCCACATTTGCTTTATTGATTCATCCATTGATGGACACTTAGGTTGATTCCCTGTCTTTGCTATTGTGAATAGTGTTGCAGTGAAACTGGGGATACAGGCATCCCTTTGATATACTCATTTCCTCTTCTTTGGGTGAATACCCAGTAGTGAGACTGCTGGATCGTATGGTTGTTCTACTTTTAGTTTTTTGAGAAATCTCCATACTGTTTTCCGTAATGGCTGTACTAATTTCCTGTCAACAGTGTATGAGTTCTTTTTGCTCTCCATCCTCACCAGCATGTTATATTTTGTGGTTTTGCTATCTTAAAACTGCTTGCTATCCAACTTCTACTGGGCCCTCCTGGCAACCCTTTGGTTCCCTTTATTAATGTTCCATTCTTAAGTTTAAAATGCCGGGTGTTGCAAATCTTTTACTCAGACCTCCAAATTGCTGCTTCTCCCCCTCCTAAAACACTCTGGCCCCTACTTTGGCCAATTTTCATTCTGAATATACACTTAGTCGAAAGATATCTGAGCCATGAACCTTCATTCCCACTGCAACATACACTTCTGATTTGTACATCTCAGTCTTTCTTCAAAGTCTTGTTAGATTTTCATCTTTGGGAGTCTCCTTACAAATACATTATCTTTGGTTTCATTTCATTTCTTTAACTTTTCCTTATTTAGTAAGATTTTTATTGCCAAAGTTAAACATATTCATTGGGAAAAATATAAAACAAGTGAATAAAACAAAAATATTAAAGCTGTTAGTCAGAGATTACTACTGAGAATAGAAAAATAGAATAAATAAATGTCTTCTTTCAAACCCCAAATCCTGTTCTCAATTGTGTTCCACTCCAAAGAGGCCTCTGAAGAAACATATTCATAAGAGACAAAGAAAGGCTAAGAAAAACATCCTGTTGGACTTAAACCTACTGTGCTGAGTTGTTCTTGCATTGATGTAAAGAGATACCTGAGACTGGGTAATTTATAAAGAAAAGAGGTATGATTGGCTCACGGTTCTGCAGGCTGTACAGTTGTGACACTGACATCCCTCAGCTTCTCAGGAGGTCTCAGGGAGTTTTAACTCATGGCAGTAGGCAAAGTGGGAGCAGGGAAATCACACCATGAAAGCAGGAGCAGAAGGCGAGGAGGTGCCACACTCTTTTAAATGGGCAGATGTTACTATCACAAATATAGCACCAAGCCATGAGAGATCTGCCCCCATGATCCAAACGTCTCCCACCAGGCCCTACCTTCAACATTGGGGGTTACAATTCAATATGAGATTAGGGCAGGAGCAAATATACAAACTGTATCACCTACCCAAGCTCCAGGTATAGCTTGAATAGAGCAGGACTAGAGGACTCTAGTTGCCTCAGCTAGAGGCAGTTTTCGTATAGATGGACAAAAATCTAAAAAGATGCTTTGTGATAGTATCATGAGTCATGTATCCCTTATGCTATCATCATTCTAAAACACCGGAGCCTATTCAACACTCTGGTTATATCGTAATTTAGTAAATCCCATTCTAACTTATTGTAAAACTAATTCTGTGGTGAACATCCCACTCTCCCATACACACACACGTACCTATTAGTCTTAGATTTTGGAATAAATTCTTAGAACTCTAGGTTAAGGGCATGTACACATGTTGGCTAAGACCCCTTCTGTTGCCAATGAAAAACAAACCATCTCATTGGAGAACTGATTGGCTCGTGTAGCTCAACATTTTAGAGGTGGAATTTACTTTAGATGTGTCTTTATTCTGAGTTGAAACAATGCCACCAGAATCCAACTCAGCTTTGCCTGTTCTGGGTTATTGGCTTAATTCTCAGTCTCCTTGTGCTAAACACCCCCTCCACTCCAACCACCCCAGTGGCTTCAGATTCACATTATGGCAACACCAAATCTAGCGGAATGGTTAGTTTCCTTGAGATTATAAAAGAAATCCTTAAATTAATCTCAACAGGTCTGACATAGGCTGTGCCAATCTCTGAACCAAACTCTGTCATCTTGTGGGTTGTTATCCTTTTTTTTTTTTTTTTTTTTTGAGACAGAGTCTTGCTCCATCTCCCAGTCTCCCAGGCTGGAGTGCAATAGAGCCAGCTCAGCTCATTGCAACCTCCACCTCCCGGGTTTGAGCAATTCTCCTACCTCAGCCTCCCGAGTAGCTGGAACTACAGGTTGTGCCACCACGCCTGGCTGCTTTTTGTATTTTTAGTAGAGACAGGGTTTCATCATGTTGGCCAGGCTGGTCTTGAACTCCTGATCTCAAGTGATCCACCCACCTCGGCCTCCCAAAGTGCTGGGATTATAGGCATGAGCCACTATGCTGGGCCCGGACTGTTATCTTTAAATTTATCAGCTGAGAGTGACAGAAGTGTGATTTCCTAAAGGAAAATCAAGGCATAGTCCTTAGAAGGAGGAGTGAATTAATCTGTGGGACCCTAACAAATATCCAGGACACGATTGCTTTGTGACTTTTAGAAAACACTTGACACTAATAAAAACTGAATTATAGTCAACATGGTAGTGAAAAACAGAAACTTTAATTTTAATTGGCCCTCTATTTGAAGCATTGTCCTTATTTGAAGTGTTTGAATTTCCTTTTATCTAATTTTTTAATTACTTGCCCATTCCTGTCCTTTATTCAGCTATGGTTAAGGTGTTTGGGGTTTTGACTCTGTTTGGTTTTTGTCCTGCTATTTCATGCTTTGAGTGTTTTTTCTCATTTTTAGTATTAGGAGGCTGTCTGATAACTGTCTCATTTTATTCATTTGTAGCGCCCTTTTCTTTCTCTTTAACTTTTATTTCTGCTAAGAATCTCATAAGATTTCTCATTCTTGGAGTAAAAGTTTTTGTAAAGATATGTCTAGTTTTTGTTTTGTTTTGTTTTTTTTGTTTCTTTTAACACTTTTCTCACCCCTGTGATTGTACCTGGTACCTATTTAACTTTGCAGATCTGCAAATAGAAGTCAATATTCAGGATCTCCCTCACACCCTGTCCTCAATCCACTGCTTATGTCTCTGAATATTTGTAATAGTCCATTTTTAAATTTGTTTCTTAAGAAGATCCAATTAACCAATTAGATACGTAGTTAGTATTTCTGTTGTCTTCTCTCTACATAGAAATACACTTATTTTCATCTTTGTCTCTTCCCCCGAGTTCAGAGAAAATTTATCATTTTTGTCCTTCATATCACTCATTTAGTTTTTACAGGGTCCATTCTGCCCTTTCCTGTTCTGGATGTATTTAAAAGTTATAATTACTTTTTCTGCTATAATAGATTTCTTCCTTATTCCATTTTAGGATTCATTTCTATTTCTGCTTGTCTCCTTCCTACCTCCTATTTTATCACCCCTCTTGTGACATCATTTTTTTTTTACTAATATAAGCCACATTTCCTTGAATTTCATCAAAAGTTAAAAGCATTGCCCAACTAAAATACTGTTCTCTTTTCTATACCTCTTTCTTTATCCTTTATCCTCCAGATCTCTTTACACTTTTTTTTTTTTTTTTTTTTTTTTGAGACAGAGTCCTGTTCTGTTGTGCAGGCTGAAGTGCAGTGGCATTATCTCAGCTCACTGCAACTTCTACCTTCTGGGTTCAAGTAATTCTCCTGTCGTAGCCTCCCAAGGAGTTGGGACCACAGGTGCACACCACCACTCCCAGCTAATTTTTGTATTTTTAGTAGAGATGGGGCTTCACCATATTGGTCAGGCTGGTCTTGAATCCTGACCTCAGGTGATCCACCTGCCTCGGCCTCCCAATGTGCTGGGATTACAGGCATGAACCACCATGCCTAGCCCACACTTTTTATTTGTTTTTTTGTTTTTGTTGTTGTTGTTGTTGTTGTTGTTTTTGAGATGGAGTCTTGCTCTGTTGCCCAGACTGGAGTGCAGTGGTGCAATCTTGGCTCACTGCAAGCTCTGCCTCCTGGGTTCACGCCATTCTCCTGCCTCAACCTCCTAAGTGGCTGAGACTACAGGCGCCCGCCACCAGGACCAGCTAATTTTATTTAGTTTTTTTTTTTATCATTCATTTTATTTATTTAGCCTGAAACTATCCAAACTAACATTACCTTTCAAATCAAGATGAGTGGATTTTCTCAGATATTCTTATTTTCCATTTGGACAATTTTAGGTATCTTCTTTATGAATGCAACCTGAAGTAATTGTTATATAAGTTTTTTTTTAAAAGTACACTGAAAGGCATAAGGATTAAGCCAGGACAACAGGGAAAATAATGGACTGGGAAACACATTGCTCAGTTTTGTCTCTGTTGTGAGGCTGGACTCACTGCATGTGTAGAAGAGGCCCTGCTGTTTCAGCTCATCTTTAAAAGGTATTAATCAGTGAGCACAGTTCACTGTGATCATCCCTGCTCCCGTAGGACAACTGCCTGATCCAGGGACTCGATCTCGGTACAATTGATCATTACTTCTTCTACCAGAGACAGCTTTGTGAACTTATAGAACAAATATTTTCAGAGCTGTCACCAGGATTATTGTAGGCTGTCACTTCTTATAAGCTCATATTCTGAGGCTGACCTGTAATAATATGCCTTATCATTTATAACATATATTAATAATGAATCAATTAAAGAAGATTCAAAAGGTTTTCCTGCCCTTCTTCCAGGTTCTCACTCTAGCTTTTACCCCAAGCATGTATATGTGATATTCTTCACATATTTAGGGTTCAGAAAATGATGCCCCCAAAATTTGGTGCTTTGACATACTGAACATCTTGAACTAAACTTGGAAGGCCTTAGACACTGCCTCAGAATCAAAGTTTCTCTCTGACCTGCCCCCAACCCCTAATCTCTCTGATCCTCTTTTCTTCCCAAAGCGCCAGGAAGGATTCTCTCCGGAATTTTTTTATCTGACTGCAGAAACTTCTTTCCAAAAGAAATGCAATTTTCTTATGACTCCCTCCTTGGGGATCTCACCAAATAACCAGGAAAGATTAGTCATTGTAGAAGAGAAGTGACTGGGAGTTGTCACCATGTGCAGACAGATGTTTCATGTATTCTTATGGGGGCAACTCTGAGACCTTACCTGGGAGACTTTATCTGTATAATAAAACAACTTTGTTTACAATGGAGTTCTATCCTCCACCTTCCACCACCTCCCCCAGAGCTCAGAAGAACTTTATCCCAGGAAATCATTCTTTGGGGTCATTTATTTCCTATAAAAAATCATTTACTACTACTCTTCTAAAATTTCTTATAGCACCCCACTTACCTCTCTCCTGTGAAGAGGTCATATATAAGTTTCAGTAATTTGGCCTTTGAGTCTCATATTTCTGTGACTCTCATGTCCATGTGCACATTAACACATTTCTATGCCTTTTTCTCCTACTGATCTATTATCACTGATTTCGGTGAACCTCAGTGGGCAAAGAGAAAGCTCTTCCTTCCCCGCTACACATTCATGCCTCTCTAACATTCCTGATCCAGATAAAAACAACTGGCAATATCTACCACATTTTACAACGGGATTTGTTTTGATTCATTGATTCTACTTCTAAGGACATACACACAGGTGCTTTGTTTACTCATTTTAATATTTTTATATCAACAAAATCTCAGAAACACTCTAAGTGCTTATCAGTGCAGTACAGGTAGACTGATTAGGGTCTATCCATGGAGAAGGATATTAAGCAGCTGTTAAAGGGCACTAGGTCAAATAAAAGAAAATATAACCATTAAATACTATTAAGAATTTTTAAGAGAGTTACAAAAACAGAATATAATAAAATTATATGCATATAAACATATCAAACTGTCAAGCACATCCATGTGAAAAGACTACCAACAGGCTTTGCGTGAGCAACAAGGCTGTTTATTTCACTTGGGTGCAAGTGGGCTGAGTCCGAAAAGAGAGTCAGCCAAGGGAGATACGGGTGAGGCAGTTCTATAGGACTGGGGTAAGCAGTGGAAAGTTATAGTTAAAGGTGGTTATCTATTGTCAGCAGAGGAGAGGATCACAAGGTGCATGGCGGAGGTGATCATAAGGCTCATTGTCCAGAAGAAGAATGCCATGAGGTTGATCGATCTCTCAGTTGGGGCAGGGCAGGAACAAGTCATAATGGAATGTCATAAGATTGGTCAGTCAGTTAAGACAGGAGCTGGCCGTTTCACTTCTTTTGTCGTTTTCAGTTGCCTCAGGCCATCTGGATGTCTACATGCAGGCTTGGGCTCAGAGGCCTGACAGAAACCTCATAGATGCGCTCATATAAACCCTGAAAATATCTGAAAAATAAATGCCAAACTTGCCACCAACTAGGAATGAATAACGGATAGGAAAGTTTGGGAGCATTTCCTCTTAATATCATACAATTTTGTTTTCTGATTTTTCTTTGCTTTCATAAACTTACCAAAAAGATAGTATCTAGTAAGGGAGGAGACCACCCCTCATATTGTCTTAAGCCCAATTTCTGCCTCCAAAGAAAGAAGAAGTAAAAACTAAAAGGCAAAAATGAAATCCACAAGCAGACAGCCCAGCGCCACACCCTGGGCCTGGTAGTTAAAGATCGACCCCTGACCTAATCAGTTATGTTATCTATAGATTACAGACATTGTATAGAAAAGCACTGTGAAAATCCCTGTCCTGTTCTGTTCCGTTCTAATTACTGGTGCATGCAGCCCCCAGTCACGTATTCCCTGCTTGCTCAATCAATCATGACCCTCTCACACAGACCCCCTTAGAGTTGTGAGCCCTTAAAAGGGACAGGAATTGCTCACTCGGGGAGCTCAGTTGTTGGAGAGGTGAGTCTTGCCAAAGCTCCCGACCAAATAAAGCCCTTCCTTCTTTAACTCAGTGTCTGAGGGGTTTTGTCTGTGGCTTGTCCTGCTGCACTAGAACTTAACATTATTCAAACTGGACTGTATTCCTTACAATCTCTTATTGTCAGTTATCCTCATACCTGGTCTGTTAGCCCATTCTCACACTGCAATAAATAAATACCTAACGCTGAGTAATTTGTAATGAAAAGAGGTTTAGTTGGCTCACTGTTCCACGCTGTGCAGGAAGCATGACTGGGGAGGCCTCCGAAAACTTATAGTCACGGCAGATGGCAGAGGGGAAGTAGGCACGTCTTCACATGACGGGAGCAGGAGGAAGAAGAGAGCAGAGGAAGAAGTGCTACACGCTCTGAAATAACCAGATCTCGTGAGACTTACTCACTATCATGAGAACAGCAAGGGGGAAATTGCCCCCCATGATCCAATCACCTCACACCAGGCCCCTCCTCCAACATTGGGGATTACAATTTGACATGAGATTTGGACAGGGACACAAATCCAAACCATATCACTTGGTTTCATGAATTCACTCACATTTTTCCCGTCCCTTATATGTCCTTCATTTGTCCAAATTCTATCCAAATGCCTTTCTTATAACTCAGTTTAAATTTCATATATCTCAAGCAGTGTTTTCTGATAAGTAACTGCCCTCTATGAACTATGTAATCAAAACACTCACCACACTGAGGATCCACAAAATGGACCTTATTCTAATAATATCACACTGTAGGGAAAGAAAAATAATTTTCCCTCTGTACTTCACAGTTCTTAGCTGTGTGAAAGGAAAATAAACTTTGGCAAGCCTACTTCCTTTTTTATTCCTAAGTAAGATAGCTACAAAGGTTTAAAAAAAAAAAAAAAAAAGCTATGTACTTTCCTCACAATTTGTCCACTAGGAAATTTCTTGTGGGCTTCAAGATTTTTAACCTAAAGCAGTTCTGTTGAATTTCACCCTGGCAACGTAAATTGATAGCTTATCTTCACAGGTGCAGGACAAAAAACAAAACTCAGTCATCCCTCTACTCACCTGAGACAAATGCATATCTGATCGCTTCCTCCACCCTATTGTTTATGTAAAAATGCAGATTCACTGAGCCAGACTAAGGCATAAGTGATGATTCCTCTACCTGCCTCTCAAATGTAAATTGTGTATTCACTGAAAGGCTGATCAAAGACCCGAAAGAATGAAACCTTTTGTCTCTTATCCACCTATGACCTGGAAGCCCGCACTTCAAGTTGTCCCTCGTTTCTGGACCAAACCAATATACATCTTACAAATACTGATTAAGGTCTCATGTCTCCCCAAAATGTAATATGCCAAGCTGTGCCCCGACCAACTTGGGCACATGTTGATAGGATCTCCTGAGGCTGCGTCCTGGGTACAACCTTACCTTTGGCAAAATAAACTTTCTAAATTGATTGAGACCTGTCTCAGATACTTTTGGGTTCACAGCTGTCACTCCCATAACAAAAAGACAGATTCACAAGAGAAAAGCAAAAAAGAATTGTATTAGCATATATTCCTCATGTATACATGGGAGATATCCAGTGAAAATGAGGAACTCTCAGACGTGGCTTAGAATTTAGGCTCAAACACCACCTTCAGTTAAAGACAAAAGAGAGAAGTGGAGGACAGTTATGGAAAGGTGTCCAGGAAAAGTACCCTAAACACCAGTAAGGTTTGTTATGCAGATTTAAATTGATGCCTTCTCCACTGATTCCCTGCTACACCTCTGGTGATTTAGTCTTCCTTCTCCTTCTGGGAGAGAGAGAGAGAGAGAGAGAGAGAGAGAGAGACACATCCTTACAAATGGAAATATCCTTATAGATGTAAATTTCTCTTGCAGAAGGGTAACTTCCACTTTGTTTTCATAGCTTCTCTGGTGTCTTTGTCTGTCTGTTATGTCTCAAAATAATCAGCTCAAAACCATCCTTATGCCAAAAAGCCATATTTGGGGTGATGTATCCTTGTTACAACATCTTATATTTCTCCCTACTGCTCTTTAGTTTGTCCAAATATTAATTGTCTGAAGAAAAATGCCTGGATCAAAGACTTCTCAGTTAACTCTTTGAATATCCATCACATCCTGTGTAGAGCGGGTACCCAGTAAATGTTAATTTACTAATAGCTTAGTAAGTAAACTCACTTTGATTTCACAAGTACTATTGTATTTCAGGTTTGCTTTGTGTCCTGGTACTTTTTCACAGACAAAATGATGATCAGCCATCAATTTTTAATTTATTTCTCTGTAAAAAAATGAATGCTAAACTGGTAATTAGCTTCAGGAATTAAAGTAGATTTAGTGACCATTTTTATATACGAACTCTTCCTGTGGGCATTTCCCCTATTTTTATACATTACATTTACTATTAATAGAACTCATAGTATGTCTTTTCATGCGTTCGATGGCTTTTATGTCAGCCAGAGTATTGAAGTGGTTTCCTGTAGTACTGTCAAAGCTTTTCTACTTTTTTCTGGCCCGCTCATCTTTTTCCAGAAAGCCAGTGTGATGGCCTCCTATAGTGCTGTTGTGTTTATTCCAACAGTCACACAAGAACAATCAACCAGATAAAGGAAAGCACATCATACGAAATTTTGTTTTGAGTTTAAAGAGCACGTCTGGACATTCACAAAAAGAAACGCTTTGCCCAGTAGAAAAATACATTTATTAAGTTCTTTGTAAGCCTTTGCCTCTAATCTAAAATGGTGTTTGAGCAACAGCTGCTCATCTCTGTTACAATTTTGAGTCACTTAGTTTCCACAAATCCTAATATGTAACTGGGCCTATGAAATACTAAGGAGGCTATTCATCTGGATCTAATATTTTAATATTCTCTTTTGTGCATTTAGTTTTCACTGGAGGTAAGTAGAGACAATGCAAATGCACACATTCAAAGAATAAAGGCTTGAAAGCTGAGCCCCTATGCATTGAAATGGAGCAAGCTACAACTATTGGAGCAAAATATCTACCAATTAACCCTATCTGCCTTTCGCACAATCCTTCCTTTATACTAACACACATGAACTATAGGTAGGCTCAGTACAATTCATCAATTAATGGGGCCAAACAAATTAAAAGTTTTGTCAACTACCTTATACAACGTCCACATCAAAATATAATAAGTACATAATCTTACATATTAAATGCTTATGTTGAGCCAATGTAACTTCAGAAAAAAATGATTTAATTTCCGCAGATGATATAATAGACTGATGAAAACTTCATGCTGATCCGCAGTGATTAGCAGACCAACATTAGAAAATCTCTGATCTGGATCAAATCTTTTAGAAATAAAGAAACAAACCCAGCACCTTTGAAGAACTCGTACCTAAAAAATTGTGGGACTAGTTAGTGTTTGGTGTGGAATGAAAGAGGTTTTCTTTGTCAGAGGTAAGGTCATGGGCATGCATGTTGAAGTCCTTCTAATGGGTAAGGTTCAATTTATCTTCCATTCACAAAAGTGCTTTTTTTTTTTTTTTTTTTTTTTAACCTGAGACAGAGTTTCGCTCTTGTTGCCCAGGCTGGAGTGCAATGGCACAATCTCGGCTCAGGGCAACCTCCATCTCCTGGGTTCAAGTGATTCCCCTGCCTCAGCCTCCCAAGTAGCTGATTACAGGCATGTGCCACCATGCCCAGCTAATTTCATATTTCTAGTAGAGATGGGTTTCTCCATATTGGTCAGGCTGGTCTCCAACTCCCCACCTCAGGTAATCTGCCCGCCTCGTGCTGGGATTACAGGCATGAGCCATCTTGCCCAGCCTAAAAGTGCCCTTTTAATGGTCAAATGATTTTGATGGTTTAACCAATTTCCAGAAGTTGACTTTATTTCTAGAAAACCTACGATTAAGGATAATATTGCCACTAAACATTTCACCTTGGCAACAATAAAAATCCTCATAGTTTTGGGAATTATCAAGGTCAATTACCCTCCTTATTTCCTGTGCAACCACAAATGACAATTATTTATAAATACCTGGAAAAGAACTTCGTTTGCTATCTATCTAGATGTCACTCTGGAAAATTCTTATAGTTTAAAATCAAATGAATAGACCATGAGTAGGATGACTGTACAATTTATTATCACAAACCAGGACATGTTGAGAGTGAAAGGATGCTATTAGTAATTATGCCAAGACAACAGAGGCCATCTGGATAGTCTCAGACAAACTGGGACTTATTGTCACACTGGTCACATTTTCCATGTAGTTTTAAGACAAAAATCCAAATTTGAGACAATAAATGATGATGAAATTTTCTGTGTCCCTGAAGATGGCAAAATTATGAGTTATTAATAAATCATTTCGTAATGTGAACAGAAAAAGCTGTAGGAACCCTTACAGAGTTATAAAATAAAAAACTAGAAATAATCTTTCAAAATTATTTTACTTACCTATATTGGTGCTGTTGGATTGTGTATTTTTTTCCTGAATGCAAAGAAAAAGCTTTATTTAATTTCCAAAAACATGTGAACTCATCTAAAATGTGATACATTAGAATATTTGATGTGATTATGTATTTACAAAAAAAAAAAAAAAACCTAGGCAATATATTATTTACCACAATCATATGTGAAATCCCATAATAATAATAATAAAGGTATCCTATTCAGTGTCCTATTCAGGACACGTGGAATGATATGTGAGAAAAACAGAAGGAAGAAAGAAATGACATACATTCTTGAAAACAGTTTTTAAAGAGCAGAGTGTCAAGAATGAAAATACATATGAACTTAGAATTCACTGAATCCAATAAAACACTAATTTTTGTTAATATACTTAAATGTTCCTTTTTCAGGTTTAAAAATTTTAATCAGGAGTTGGACAATTTTTTGACTATAATAGTATTTATAGAAAGAGTGACTTAAATATTTACCTTGAGTTATGTGACCCTAGAGTCTATTGTACTCAGTCCTACATGTACTGTGATAGCCATAGAGAGAATTTGATGAATCCTTTTCCTTTGTTTTTTCTTTCCTCCCTTTCTTTCTTCATTCTTTCTTCCTTTAATTTTTTTTCTTTCTTAACCAAAAGCATTGCCATGGAAAGTCAGTATATAAACAATTCTTTGTATGAGATTGTCATGTCCTTAGTGTAGGAGGCAGTTCTCAGAATACTTGCTTGAGATGCTAGTCACATATCATGGGACCCCAATATTTGATGAAACCTTCTACTGCTAAATTACAACTGAGATTTGAAATGTGACTCAAAGACTCTGTATAATGAATTTTGAATGTCAATTTAGTGAGTCTTTCTGCAGTACACCACACGAATTTTTAAATTGCCTTTTAGGTCTACCAGAAACAAACAAAACTAACAAACCCAGCATTTTTAATCCTAGTACTAAATATCAGAGACTGATACAGACATTATTTATCATACTTAATAAATGCATTATGATTTCAAGTACTGTGTCAAAATTAAGTACACAACCATCTCAAAGACCTAAATGTTTAACAAAAAATAAACACTGACCACATCAAATCAGTATTTTAAATAATTAGATAAGATTACCATTTAAAAATAGTGTTGAGCTATTTAATGTTCAGTAAAACATCATTTGGTTCATGCAGATGCTCCTATAACAAAAGGCAAATTAACAAGAGAAAAGCATAACATTTATTTAATCAAAGTTTTACGTGACATGGAATTCCTCATAAATTAAGGTCCAAACACCTTGAGACACTGTGTATTTTTATGCTAAGTCTGATGAAAGAAGTAGGTAATTGTAGAGAAATATGATTGAACCAAAAAGTAGCCATGATCTAATTGTGACAAACTGGGGGGTGGTGCCGGCAGTGGGCGGGTCGGGCTCCACAAGGCCTGTTTGTTCACATTCTCTTGGTTTCTTTGAGTAGTACTCATTTCTTCCGAGAATGAGGCCAGACACTTGTCACATGATGGTCTTACACCCTACTCTCAGAATAGGTGGATCAGAGGGTAACCTTCCTCGGTTTGATGGTTTGCTTTGGGGAATAGGGGGGAGGAAGTCAGAGAGACTTTCTTGCTTTCTGAAGCCCATCTGTCTTCTTCAGCTTGAAAACAAAAGCGCCATACTTTGGGTATCCGTTCTGAGCCCTGACAATACCAAAGGTTATATTCAGAGAAGCGTCGCTTCCTTCATCCATTCCATTCTGTTTCCTTCCACCACACCGGCCCCATCCCCATTCTCACATTGGTTAAAAGGTACATCCCGTCCAGGAGCGGTGACTCACGCCTGTAATCCCAGCACTTTGGGAGGCCGAGGCGGGTGGATCACGAGGTCAGGAGGTCAAGACCACCCTGGCCAAGATGGTGAAACCCTGTCTCTACTAAAAATACAAAAATTAGCAGGGCATGGTGGCACGTACCTGTAATCCCAGCTACTCAGGAGATTGAGGCAGGAGAATCGCTTGAACCCGGCAGGCAGAGGTTGCAGTGAGCCAAGATAGCGCCACTGCACTCCAGCCTGCGAGACAGAGCGAGACTCCATCTCAAGAAACAAAAACAAAAACAAAAAAACAAAAAACAAAGCACATCCTTAGTTTCTGGTGTGTCCGCCTTCTGTTTCTTTTGACAAAAAGTAGCAGATACATGTTTATATTCTTATAGCCCCTCGTTTCTTTCACAAAAGTAGAATATTATGTATACTCCGTATATTTTACTTTCTTAATTCATCAAAATATCCTGGAAATCTTTCCATATAAGTTCATAGAGATTGTTCTCAGTCTTTTTACAGCTAAATATATTACATTACAGCTAAGTAGATGTCCATTCAACTAACTGCAGGGTAGGAAATTTTAACAGTGGAAATGTTTATTTTCATGTTCTGTTTTGTTTCTTACAGTAGCTTTGTATAATTGTTGCTTTTTTTTTTTTTTTTTTTTTGCAATTTCTGGACAGTTTGCAAGTCTGGAGTCGTTACAATATTTCTACTTTAGGAGTACTCACTCACTCCGGCATAGGGAGGTGCAGTTTCTTTAATGGGTGACCATTTTGGGGTTTGATGTACGTTAGTATTCTCTTTTGTTCTTGTGTGATTCTTATTTTCTACCTATTTCCCATTTTTTCCTTCTTCTTTTTTTTTTTTTTTTTTTTTTTTTTTTTTGAGACAGAGTTTTGCTCTTGTTGCCCAGGCTGGAGTGCAATGGCGCGATCTCAGCTTACCACAACCTCCACCTCCTGGGTTCAAACGATTCTCCTGCATCAGCCTCCCGAGTACCAGGGATTACAGGCATGTGCAAAAACGCCTGGCTAATTTTGTATTTTTAGTAGAGACAGGATTTCTCCGTGTTTGTCAGGCTGGTCTCGAACTACCGACCTCAGGTGATCCACCTGCCTTGGCCTCTCAAAGTTCTGGGATTACAGGCCTGAGCCACCGAGCCTGGCCCTTTCTTTCTTCTTTACCATCATATCTCCAACAGTGCCTCTCCCTTTCCATTTACTTACTCTCTCAGAAAAAAGTATCTCCTTCTGAGACCGCCGCTTCAGATCTTTCCAGCTTCCTCCACACTTTCCAGATTTTCCGTAATAGCCTTGCTATGATCTGAACTATTCTAGACCATTTTTCAGTATTTCATAAATGTTGGATTTTCTCTTTTCTCCTCCTGTTTTCTGTGCATTTTTCTCAAACTCCAACCATTGTGCTCTCATTCTTATATTTTAAGCTCTAGAGTTAGCTCTAATAAAATATTATATTTATTTCTGTATTTGCAGGTCATACTTTGTGGATTTATTTTGTTCTCTTTATTGTCCTGTGGACAGATTCAGATGTATAAAGCTACAATTGTCCTAGAAAAAATAGAGGTTCTTATCCAAGAGCAACCAGAAAATTATTCCCTTCTAAGAAATATTTTTTGACTAGTGTAAAAATAGGCAACTGTATTATCTGATACTATTTATTTATTTATTTTTAAGATGGAGTCTCACTCTGTTGCCCAGGCTGGAGTGCAATGGCATGATTTTGACTCACAGCAACCTCCGACTCCCAGGTTCAAGTGATTCTCCTGCCTCGGCCTCCCGAGTAGCTGGGATTATAGGTGTCTGCCACCATACCCAGCTAATTTAATTTTTGTATTTTTAGTAGAGACGGGGTTTCACCATGTTGGCCAAGCTGTTCTTGAACTCCTGACTTCAGGCGATCCACCTGCCTCTACCTCCTAAATGCCGAGTTTACAGGCGTGAGCCACCGTGCCTGGCCTTATTATGTGATATTTAAAATGTTGCTTAAACTATCATCTTCCTTCCTGGAATTTTGGTCAAGCTCTCTTCGAAGAAGGGGATTTAGGGAACTTAATGCATACTAAATGCTTCTTGTTTCAGCTGTTATTATCATAAATTAATGTTGAATTTTTGAAGGCCTTTTCTGCTTCTAAAAAGATGGTTTTTTAAAAAAATAATTCGTTAAATGCAATGAATTATATTTTCAGATTTCCTGATGTGGAGCCACTTTTTCATCCTGGATAAAGCCAACTTGATCATTCTGTGTTGCTTTATTTATACATGACTGCTTTTTTGCTAGTAGTGTATCACTATCCAAAAAGTAGCAGTATCAGTGTTAACAAGGGAGTCTGGACTGTTTTATTGTTTTGCCTCATAAGTGGATGAATGTAATTATCACAGGAATGGGTTTGTTGTTGTGAGAGTAGCTCGTTATAAAAGAGATTTCAGCTCTCAATTGCTCTCTCCCGCTCCTTGGCCTTCTTCCTTCTGCCACAGGATAATGCAGCAAGAAAATCCTCACCAGGAGTGGGACCCTCAGCCTTAGGCTTCCCGGCCTCCAGAGCTGTAGGAAGCAGCTATCTGGTTTTTTTGTTTGTTTGTTCGTTTTGTGTGTGTGTGTGTGTGTGTGTGTGTGTGTGTGTGTGTGTGTGTTTATAAATTAACCTAGTTTGTGGTATTCCATCACAGAAACACAAAATGAACTAAGACAGCTGTGGGTAGTCACACTGGCTGATAACTGTTCATAACATTAGCACAGGCACATAGACAGTACATGTCACTCTACAAATATTGGAATCTGCTTAATGTATTAATTCTGAAAGAGATGTGTTAAACTTACTAGTTTAGTGAATTCATCTACTTCACCTTTTACTTCTGATAGTTTTGCATTCAACTATTTTGAAGTTATGTTATTAGGTGCACAAAGGTTTAGAGTCTTACTATTCCTCTAGTGATTTTGTTTCATTACTGATTTACTCCAACTTCTAACATTTTATTTCTAATTGTCTGTATTGCTATGTTTCTCCCTACCTCTCTTATTTTTGTTCAGTTGAACTGATTTATTTTTTGTTTGTTCACTTCACTTTTACTACTTTGGAAGTTATACTCTTATTTCTGGTCTTTTACTAGGTATTTTTATATACTTTACTGGATATTTTTACACATTTTACTTAGAGAACTCCCAATTAATAATTTGCTTTATACCACTCTTCTCAAAGTACAGACTCAGATAAGTTCTGATTCTGCAATTTGTTGTTTATCTGTCTCTCACATCAGTGCTTTTTTGTTCACGTGTTTTTGATTCTTGATTGCAATCACACTCTGCGTCAATATTTTGTATCAGAGTTTTTGAGGCTATTTTTAAAGTGAATTCATTTTAAATTCCTCACATAGTAAGATACAGCAGATTTCCTAGAGCAAAAGTGGGCTTCGAGTTTTTACTTCTCTACAGTTTTATTTACCCATCCTTTCTGTATTCTTATTTGTCTTCCTTTTAATTACTATCAATGATTTTAAAATATTTTAAGTATCCTATACAGTATTTTTAAATGCACTGTACATCTAATTTGCTGTATTGATAGAGAAAGGAATCAATATATGCACTTGCTCCTGGAGTTATGATGTGATTTAGTACCCATAAAGCCATCATAAGATGAAAAGATCCTCAGTTGAAAACACATTTAATACACCTAGCCTACCAAACATTACAGCTTCCCCTAGCTTACCTTAAATGTGCTCAGAATGCTTACATTAGCCTACAGTTATGCAAACTCTTTGAACACAAAGCTTATTTTGTAATAAGGTTATTATAAAGAACTTTGAACCAAAATTCAAAATTTAAAGTATGGTTTCTACTGAATGTGTATTGCTTTCATACCACTATAAAGTCAAAAAACACTAAACTTAAACATTATAATTTGGGGACTGTCTGTAAGTCTTTTTCTGAAGCAATCATTAAAGACTACAGAATGAGACACGAATAACTCAAAAGGATTTTTAAGCAAAATCTGTCGTTGTCTAAGAGACAATATCACATAATAGTATTGCCTACAGAGTTTTTTCTATCTTCTGCTGTTGAGATTTTTCTTTTGTTCCTGATAGTTCAGCCATGAAGAGCTTTACCATTTTAAAATGGGCAGACAAAAGGGAAGATTATTACCTAGCCAAGCTCTGACAGATAACTGCAAAAGGGATGCTTCTTATACAAACCAGACAATTAGTGGTTGTGAAATCCAATTTGTTATTCTTTTCACATTCAAGGCACCTAAAGCCAACTGGCTGTTGTTTTCTCTTTCCTTTCCCCTGGAATAACACCAAAATATAGGAAGTATACATCATTTTATACACTAAAATATAGTGTTTTCTAAATTTTAGTGTTTATACATCTGTGTGTGTGTACATATAGAAAGAGAGAGAGGGAGATGTTTTCTTCCATTTATTAAGTACACAAAAATTATCTTCTTTAGCAGAATGCCTAGAGCCTTCAATGACCATATACCAAAAGCAATAGTGACAAGTAATGAATTCTCTCTCTTCTCAGGTGAAGAAAGAATTGGAATGGTGGAAAAATATCTAGATGCCTCTCAGTCTACAAGAGGATAGTCTTAGTGTCTCCAGAAACAATAGTCCTTAAGATATTTCTACCTGAGCAACAGGAAATAATGCTTTAACTTCCAATGGGATCATGGGCTATAGTAAGGATGTTGCTGGAGTTGCTTGTGGCATTATTTTCTGGTCAGTGAGAGCAGCTCCTTGCAGACTGAAAATATCATGAAGAAGCAAAGCTGGAAAATTGAAAAACAGAGACTAGGTGATATCACTTATTTATCCATGCCTAAATATAGCACTTCATTCAATATTTAGTTCCACAAGGCAATATATTTCCTTCTCCTTTATTCATATTTTTCATTTTGTTTCTGTTATTTGAAAACAAAATCAATCATACTAACAAAATCTTCCTTTCATAATCACCCAGCAAATGGTTTATACACATTAATTTTGCTATATATAGCAAAATTTTACGTGTTATAAAATTTATACACGTTAATTTTGTTATATATAGCAAGATTAATGTATATAAACATAAGTTAACACATCAGATATCTATATGTATGTACACACATACACTAGTATATGTACATACAGTACACACATACATATCAAGCAATCCTCCCACTCTGCCCTCACAAAATGCTGGGATTACAGGCAAGAGCTGCCACACCAGGGTTATATCATTTTGGATCTATCTTTTCATTTGTCATTATATCTTTTTAGGTCTAGTCATATAAATCTAATTATTTTCAAAAGTAAAATGAAGACTGTAATGTATTCAGTAGTTTCCTTCTTTACAAATGTTACAAACTTAAAAGTTTAGGTTTTTAATAGATTGCAAACCATGCTGAAAAACACCAAATATGGCACTGATTTTAACAAGGTAAGTAAGTACTGGAGTTTATTCAGGAAAGAATTTGGCAATAAAGTAGAAATAGAAGTTGATATCAGACTATCATAACTAGCTTCACCAGCTTAGGTAATTTACTAAGATTCCTTGAGCCTTACTATAGTAACTTAAAATTAGATACTTAAACTATCAAATACAGTAAATAAATTTCCAATTCTTTACACTATTGGCTTATTGAAATGCTATGTTAAGAGAGATTCTAAAGTCATGTTTTTCCACAGCAGAAAATGTGTTATAAAATAAGAAAGAAGTGGCAGATGTGGCACATTTGTGTCACCTAGTTCCAACTTAACATTTTATTACTATAACTTAAAAGATGGTACGAGAACTGAAATGTTATATGAGAGTCATTTAAAGAAACTTGTTGTTCACCTTAGGAAAAGAGAAAACTAGAAGAATATATTCTTTCAAATATTTGACTTGAGTTCCTTAATAGAAGAGAGCTAGAATTACTTGTTGGAAATTATGATAAGATTTTGACTTCAAAAGAAAAAGAAATTCTAGTAATGAGAGTGTCTGTTAATCAAACAAGGTGCTTTTTTGTTGGATTTATTGGCAAGAAGCTAGATCACTATAGAGGCTGCTTCAGAAATTACTTGTATGAGAACAATAAAATAAAGAATATTTAATACATGTCAGACACCATGTTAATAATTTTCACATACATAACATGATAGTAGGTGATTAGAATCAGTTTTCACACATAATAGACACTCTGTACCCATCATGGTGGAGTAGAAGGAAAAACAGTTATTGATCAGTCTGAGAAGACAATAGTTTTGAATGCATTTTCAAACTAATTTATCCCCATAGATAAGCCAACTTTAATTAATTCACATACACTTTCAGCTAATATTCTGTCAGAATTTCTCTTACAAAGCTTCATCTCAAACCCTGTCTGACATATCAAGGAAGAGAAAAACAAAGCTATGAGGTAAAACTAAGTCAACCAGCTGCCAACTTAAATACATTTCTTCTATTCTCAAATTGTCTTAGCTCACTCAGAGAAAAACTGCAGCAAAAGAAAAATAGTCCTCTAGGGAAAAATAATGTTGCAAAGCACTAAAGTCTTCAAATTTCAAAGGAAAAAAATAGTTATTTATATTACATAGAAATACTGTTTTTTTAATCACAAATACGAGCTAATTTCTTTTTAAGCCCATATTCTTTCTTTTTTGTTTTATTCTTAATTGGCATATAAAATGGTACATATTTATGGGATACAGTACAATATTTCAATACATGTATATAATATATGATATTAGGACAATTATATCAATCACCTCAAACATTAATAATTTTTTATGGTGAGAACATTTAAAATCCTCCCTTCAAGCTATTTTGAAATATACAATAGATTATTGTTAACTATAGTCACCCTACTGTGAAATGGAATATTAGAACTTATTCCTCCTATCTAACTGTAACTCTGTATCCATTTCCCAACATCTCCACTCTCCCCCTACCGTTCCCATTCTCTGGTAGCCACATTTCTACTCTCTACTTCTATGGGATCAATGTTTGTAGATTTCACATATGAGTAAGATTGTGCCATATCTGTCTTTCTATGACTGGCTTCTTTCACTTAAAATAATGTTCTCTAGACTCATCCATGTTGCCAGAAATGATAGGATTTCATGCTTCATTATGACTGAAAGGTATTTAATTGTGTAAACATTCTATATTTTCTTTATCTATTCATCTGTTGATAGGCACTTAAGGTTGATTCCATATCTTGGCTGATGTAAATAGTGCTTCAACTAACATAGGAATACAGATGTCTCTTTGACACACAGATTTCATTTCCTTTAGATATATAACCACCAGTTGGGAAGTCTGAATCATATAGTAGTTCTATTTTTAATTTTTTGAGAAACCTCACGCTGTTGTCTATAATGGCTGAATTAATTTACATTCCTACCAACAGTATATATGTTCCCTTTTCTCTACATCCCCACCAGTATTTGTCATTTTTTGCCTTTTTGATGGTAGTCATTCTAACTGGTAGAATGAAGACTTTCTCTGGACAATATAAAGTTTCCAGAGGTTATATCTTCATTCTGTTACTCCTTTTCTCACAGCATTCATTTTTTTCTCTTCTGGATTATTTTTCCCTTGCTTCAAGTGAAAAATTGGAGCTTCGAAGCAACAATAATGAACCCTTATTTCAGCTCTGCCTTTCTCTTATCTACTCTGCAATGGGACTACAGCACTATGACCCTCAATAGTCAAGCAGAGTAGGGTAGACTCAGTACCAAAAAAAAAAAATGGTCATCTGCAGATTCTCTTTAATTCTTTGTTTTCCTAGATTGAACAGTTTAGGGCATCAGTTTTTAAGGAGATTAGGGAATAAAGACAGGGAAGATGTGCTTGACTATTCTATAAGAAGTCCTGAAGAATATAAATCAACCATTTTTAAATAATTTATTATTTTCACTCCAAAAGTAACACAATATTCATCTTAACAGAAGTTGGCAATGCAAGATCATGGGATTCCGAGAGACAAAAGAAAGCCATTGAAGGATTTCAAGGCTATAAGAGATACAGTCAGATTTGTTTTTTCAATTCTCTCTAGGTTTATGAAGAATTCCAGTCAACAAAGACTGGCGAATGACTACATGATATTTAAATAGAGAGAATTTAAAATACTAGATTAATGTTAATGACTAATGTCAATTAGATACGTATTCTAAATAACAATATTGTCCACAATGCACAATTTCTTATTTTAGCCAAGTAAGTCATTGAATACATAGGGAAGAGTAAAAGAATCGTGATTAAGGAAATATGGGAAATATTTAAAATAAAAATTTTGGTCTAATTTCCAAAAAGAAAACTAAAAACAAACAAACAAAAAACACCCTTTGAATGCCTTTCTGAATGATCATCTGAGTATTGAAATAGTAAAATCAGCTCAGTTCCTAAGTAGTGTAAAATGCCAATTTTTAAAATAATCATCTCTTTGAACACACACACAAAGCAAATTGCATTTATCATCTAATATGTTAATTTGTTTACATCTAATTTCTCTTATTTTCTGAGATTGCTCTTTCATAGCTCTCATTCCTTTTGTATAGATTTGGGGTGTGTGTGTGTGTGTGTGTGTGTGTGTGTGTGTGTACTACTGATCTTATTTCTGTTCCATGTTACTGTGTCCAGAGTTGGTTCCTTCTGGTGGGTTCATGGTCTCGTTGACTTCAAGAATGGAGCTGTGGACCTTCACAGTGAGTGTTACAGCTCTTAAAGATGGCACGGACCCAAAGAGTGAGCAGCAGCAAGATTTAATGTGAAGAACGAAAGAACAAAGCTTCCACAGTGTGGAATGGGACCTGAGCAGGTTGCCTCTGCAGGCTGGCTTTTATTCCCTTCTTTGTTCCTTGCCATGTTCTGTTTCTGTCCTATCAGAATGCCCTTTGTACAATCCTCCCTGCAATTGGCTACTATTAGGATCCTGCTGATTGGTGCGTTTTACAGAGTGCTGACTGGTGCATTTTACAATCCTCTTGCTAGCTACAGAGGGCTGATTGTTGTATTTTACAACCTCTTTAAGACAAAAAAGTTCTCCAAGTCCCCACTGGGACCAGTCATTACTCTTCACCTCTCACCTTCCCCTCTCATTACTAGTTTTCTCATTTGTTTGGCTAGTTTCAGTTTTCAATTCATGTTTAAGAATGGACTTCTGGGTCATTATACCTAGTTAGCTGTGTGAATTTCCTTCTTTAGACGCTTCACGAACTTATATTGTCTGAAAGCTCCATGTTTTGTTCAGCAGCTTCTTATCTGCGATAAACAGGTGGTAGGCAAACTTGCCTTTGGAAAAACTCCCATCGAAACGCTATATTTATCCCTTAAGTTCTAGTATCACCTCTAGAAGCAATAGTTTTCTCCAGTAGAGTTGCCTTTTACTCCCTTTAAAGAAAACATTTCTAGAATTTGCTTGTTGCGGCTGTAAATGCCTGACTTCCTAAGCTCCATGAGTTTAGGGCTGTGGCAGGGCCAGGCAGCTTGTCTCATCCCCATGTAATTTGCATACAGAAAAATCTTCTATTGACTTTATTTTATCATATCCATTGTTTTAAAAGCCATGATGCCTCTTTATATTATACTTTAGGTATCAGCAATCTGTGTGGCAGGTATGCAAAATTGCCATGAAAGATTATTCTAGGCCAGAGGCGGTGGCTCACACCTGTAATTCCAGAACTTTAGAAGGCCAAGACTGGCAGATCACACAATCAGGAGTTCAAGTCCAGCCTGACCAACATGGTGAAACCCCATCTTTACCAAAAATACAAAAATTAGCAGGGTATGGTGGCCCACACCTGTAATCCCAGCTACTCTGTAGGCAGAGGCAGGAGAGTCACTTGAACCCAGGAGGTGGAAGTTGCAGTGAGCTGAGATTGTGCCACTACACTCTAGCCTGGAAGACAGAGCAAGACTCCGTCTAAAAACAAACAAACAAACAAAAAGCTTATTCTAAATAACAAAATGAAAGTATTCTCTGGACAATATTATGAAGTTTTATCAACCATCTCTCTGTCTTTTGGAAATTTATTAAATTATCATATCTCCCCAATCTCTAAATTCCCTTTCTTTTATGCATATGTAATTTATTCTTTTAATGTCACTTTATTGGGGCACTAGGAGTAAGTGGAAACCAATGCCTAATAATGCTGAATAATGACTACTCATATTTATATTTACATTTACAAGTGTTACTGTTTTTAGAAAAATGAGTTGAGAACACAAGTTTTCATTAAATTGCTGTAATACCATTTCTTTTACCAAGAAATATAATTAGACTAAATACACTTTCTCACCGTACAAGAGTCATTGTGAAATAGCTTTAAATTCATAGAAAACTTGGTCTGAACTGTAGCCCAGCCACAAGCTTACATATGTCTTTTGGGAAGATGTATACTCTCTCTGCAGGAATGCCTATTTCACAGGTATATACATATATTAAAAAAAAAACTTGAAGTATGTGTGATATACAGAAATGTCTGGAATAGAATAATAAGAGCTCAATAAACATTGATATAGACATATGTATAAGTATAGATGTTGATATACAAATATATAGGCATAGATAAAGATGATATAGATACAGATATATGTAGATATATACAGATGTACATTATAGACATAGACATATAGTTATATATAGATTATATATATATATATGCATCTATATACACATGTATACACACACAAACACACTACACCCACACACACACATACACACACACACACTGAGGACTGCTAAATGCTTAGGACTATACTAGATCCTGAGGATGGAATAGAGAGAAAGACACACATGGTTCTTGTTTTCTAAAACCTTTGAGATAATTAAACAAGCAATTGCAACGAAGTGTAGCAGTGAGATAGAAGAAGTGGAAGTTTGTTTTAAAATATTGTGATTGTATGTGAGTGAAAAGTTTTCCAAAAACATTTCCAGAAAATTCTTCCAATGCTTCTCAGCCATTGGAAAGATCTCAGTCTGCCTATTTGTGGGCTGTAATACCCCATGGGGCTCATCAATTCAGCAGAGTCAGGCTGGATTATTTATTAGATTAGAGACCTACAAAGAGAACACCCAGTATGAGTCAGGGGGCGCCGTTGCTAACTCCAGGGTTGCCTGCTGTCTCTTTGAGGCTTTGCTGAACCCGAGCCCCGGTGTGGGAGGGCCAAGACAAAGGATACAGAGGAGGGGGATATTCAAACACCACAATGCAATTCTCTTTCATTTTTAAGAGTCTTCTTGTCTCAGGGTCAATCTGTAATGATGTTTCCTTCTACCACAGAGAATGTGATGCTAAATCAAGAGATTTAAGCAAAAGGAAACTGGAGCTGCTTCTCCTGTCTTTCCCATTGAATCTACCCTGAGGCATGAAAGGAGTCTCTCTCCCTGTCCTTCCTCTTTTCTCAGTGTTCCCTTTTGACACGTTTGCCCCCATCCCAGACTACAGCTCACTCGACACTAGGACTTAGAATCCCTTCCTAAGAGATCACACTGAATAAAAAAATCCTCTGCATGTTAAGCCAGTACAGAGAGCAGTTGGAGAAAAATCAATATAGTCAAAATGGAATTGGGAATTTAAATGATTCAGAAACGATACATTTTAAAACAGCATCAAGATAAGCACATTTCTCGGATTGAAAATGGGGGACTGACTCTGTTGGAGTAAATATTAAATACAAAACTACATAAACATAGCACCTGCTTCTTAAAAAAAATGCAACTTATGGCCTGGCATTGTGGCTCATTCCTGTAATCCCAACACTTTGGGAAGCTGAGGTGGGTGGATCACTTGAGGTCAGGAGTTTGAGACCAACCTGGTCAACATAGTGAAACCCCGTATCTACTAAAAAAGAACAATACAAAATTAGCCGGGCATGGTGGCATACACCTGTAATCCCAGCTACTAGGGAAGCTGAGGCAGGAGAAACTCTTGAACCCAGAAGGCGGAGGTTGAGGTGAACCAAGATCATGCCCACTGCTCTCCAGTCTGGGCAACAGAGTGAGACTTCATCTCAGAAAACAAAAAACAAAAACAAAAACAAAAACAAAACAGTGCAGTGTAAAGTAATACAAGAAGAAACAGAGTCTGGTAAAATGGCATATATATCTGGAAATGACTTTCCACACACTAAAAAAAAAACTCACTGAAAATGTAGGTTTTGCTCCTAAACATTTACTGTCTTCTCTCTCTTTCAGCCCAGTATCCACACGCCATCCCTCTAGCTGCACATTAAAAAACCAGATGAAAGTATTTTTCTACAGTGTCAATCTAATAATGCCCTTCTAGATTCACTTTGCTAGGCTCAGTGCTTCTAATTTTTAAAATAATATCTAAATTCAAAGGGATTTGGATTATTGTTACATTTTAAAATGAGTTACCAATGATTTTAATTGCTTTGTTTGTTTCAATAAAAATTTTATTCTTCAAGTATCAGGTGCTTTTTACAACACTTTTTTGAGAACAGAATATAATGGTGTCACCTATAAAGAATAATTAAATTTAGCCTACTGAGATTGCTGGCTCTTGCCCCGGAAGGCACGAGAATGAGAACTCCTTACCATTCAGTTTTAAGTTTCTTTGAGGTTGTCACAAGTAGGGCATGCAGCTTAGAACCACCCTTCAGAATGTGTTGCATCTTTGCTTCCCAGCAAAGTTTCCAGCTTTCATCAAATTAGTAAAAACAAAGAGTCCATATAAATAGACCTTGGAGACTCAGAGGATGGGAGGTTGGAAAGAGGAGTGAAGGATGAGAAATTACCTCATGAATACGATGCACACTATTCAGGTGATAGCTACACTAAAAGCCCAGACTTCACCACTGCAATTTATCCATATAACAAAACTGCACTAGGATCCCCTAAATCTATAAAAATAAACTAAAAGACTTGGCAATTCTCTGGAGGACCTTATTTACTCAGGTCAACCAAGACTAGACATTTTATTGAATATTGGCAATATTTTTAGGGGTTATGAGTAATAGTTCAGTCTTATCCATAAGATTTATTAATTTATCACAGAGAAAATTTATTCATCAAATCTCCAGAGCATCTGGCTTGGGCTAATCACTGTCAATAAAGAGTAGCAGAAGTGGTCTGCATTGCTGGGAGGGTTCTATGAGGGCCTTCTGTCAGCAACCAAGACTTCAGAAAGTGTTGGGGTATGAGCAAATTGAATTATCAAGACTGCAAAAGACTATTCGTGAAGTATGGTGATTCCTCCCCTCTGGCACCCTAAATCTTCAAAATGCTTGTGCGATCTGATATTTGGGAGATAATGGAGGTTCAACACCTCAGTAAGATGTTGGACAAGACTATATAGTCCACAATGTTTCTGAAGTGGAGAGAAAGAAAAAGCAAGAGGAATGAGTGATGGGAATGAGGGTTTGACCTTCCCAGGACTGTGGACCTGCAGATCAAGATAGTCTTATTTCAATCACTAAGGGACGAGGTGACTCTCCATCTACTATACAAGTTATGACTGCATGACAGAAATATACAATAGATCAGAAAATGCTACTGGTTTAAAAAATCAAAAAATGGAAAACAAGTATTGAAATAGTATGGTTTTCCTACAAGACAAATGTCAGCTCTATCCAAAATCCTGAGCTACAAAGCATTTCGTGCATACTTTGCAGTATGATTTCAAATAATATCTATGGGTAGTCCTTTCTTCACAGTGAGATAGGAGATAAAAATGAGTCCTTCTGGCCTAAGAAAGAAGGAAAACACATTCTTTTCCCATCTGTTGCTTGTGAATTACTATTTTATTATAAAATGTTCTTTCATAAACTCGGTAGTACAAATGCGTACCATAGAGAATATAAGCAGTGACCAGAGCACCCTGGAGTTGTGGATCAAAGAAGCTACTATCTAGATCCCTGTAACACCTTTGGCTGCATCTCCTTCTATATCAGTCTTTAAACTATGCAGAGGTAGAGCTATATTAAACAAAACAGGTTTGTCCTTATGCTTTAATTTCAAACATACACTCATGTGTACACATGTGCGTGCCTGCATGTGTGTGTGTGTAGCACAATATAGTCCCCATTTACAACAGAAGATGTTGGCAAATGCAAATCAAAGAAAGAACCAGTTTTCTAATAGTGCATCTCCACACAAAATTTCTTCATTGAGAAGGCTGGAATTTCATCCTTTAATTAAAAGTGAAAATAGATCTTCCCATAAGGAGATTTTAGATAACATAATTGGTTGACTTTGGGCTTGATATGAAGTTGTTGACAACCATTCATACCTACTGTCCCTGATATTCTACCCTGACATCCAGTGTAACGAAAGTCTCTACAGTTACTGGGAGTAAATACAGATGTTCTCACTTTGCATCTGCTACAACTATCAGCTTATTTCCTTACACTGCCCTTAAATTATTCCCTAAGGTCACAGAAACATCAGACACATTTTTATTCAAAGTTAGGAGTGAAATAAGAAAATGTTTTGGGACAATTTAGCTAGGAGTGGTGGAGAGGAGACCCTGGCTTTTAATCAGTAATTGGAGTGTTCTATAAAAATGAACCAATGAATGACTTGAGGAATTTTGTTTTATAGCTTGAATATTTATACTTTTATCGGCTACAACAAACACTTGGGGGAAAAAGTCTTTGCTTTTATGTAATAAAAATAATGGTTTTCTTGTCATCATTGAATGTAAATGACAACCTGATAGATTAGATATAGCAAATAAATGATCTAACCATAATTTAATGTTAACCAAATGGATGTATATCACAGATGTGTCCTGTACTATTTTAAATTAAATAAAAATCTCATCATAATAAATAGCATCACTACAAATCAGAAAGCCAGAAAGCTTTCTATGTGGCATGCTGTCACACAGATCATTTTCTTTATAAAAGTATTAATTTGACTTGAGTCCAAGTCTTCATTACTCTGATACATAAAATTATACTTAATGTCATCTGTAAGTTCCTAGGTTAATGAAACAAGTTTAGGAAATAGTCACTGCAACGTTGAAGATTTGTATAAAGATTTCTAACATTTTGAATGGCAAAAATAATGATTTTATGTCAGCAAACATTTTGTTACCTTTTGTATGAGATAATGAAGAAATTCAAATTGTATTCTCAGAAGATTGCAATTTTCATTCAAAAAAAAAAAAAACAAGAGAAGGCCTTGATGAGCTACATGAGTTAATATGGCTATTTTTTTCAATTTCTATATATACCTATTATGATCACTGTGTCCAAACCACACATCCTAACCAAATCACTGAAGTAACATACCAAAAAATGCTTCTTCTATTAGGAGTTGTAGATGATGTAGTGTTATCAAATAGTCATCATTATAGCAGCTTAAAATAAATTCAGAGCTAATGGTGGTAAACCAGAGATTGCATCCTTATATAAAGGACTTCATTTTTATTTGGAATACTACACCTCTCCTTACAAATAAGAGATGAGAAAGAACGAAAGTCTCTATGGATGTAAGAGAAAGAGATTGGTGATTGGTGAGACAGAGAGAGAGAAAAATGACTCATACTTATGACATTGTACATAGTGAAGAAAATGTTTTTGTTCCTGTTCTCAGAGAATCATGCACTCAGGTGCAGCTTTGCTGAATAAAAGCTGAAAGTGGGTGTGGTTGGTAGACAACAGTCAAAGTTCATCAGGGGAGCCAGGTGAAACTGTAAGATTCATTTAACTGGCTGAGTAACTTTTTGTGTATCCAGAAGCCAATGGCAAATGCAGAGTGCCCAGTTGCAGTTCAGTAACAGGTTACAGTCAGGCACTTGGTTTTAAATGCCCTCTTCCCTAGTTACTTGGTAGGTGACCTTGGATACTTTATTTTCTCTCTGAGTTTCAATTTCATCACCTGTCAATAGGAGATAATAATTACTCTAATACATTTAAGCAGTAAAGAAATAATGTGTATGAAGTAGTCAATACATATTGGCTTTGAGATAAATGTTTTTTTTTTTTATTTTCTACAAAACCACAGACAAAGAAAACAAAAGATATTCTCATGAGGAGGAATGTCAACCTGAGGGCGAACACTAAGCTGTTTAAGCCATATGAGCCATATGTTATCAATATATCCTCTTCCATGTTAAATACATAGGGAATGAAATCACATGAAGGCAGCCTTCTTTTCCAATCACCCAGCATAAATGGAAAGCACACTACAAGCAGGAAAAGTGGCAAGATTCAATAGAATTAAGCAATGCTGATGCTAAGTGCTGATTCTTCACATCACAAGAGGGACCATTCCTTTTATTCAGGATTTCATGTTTAAAACATAAAAATAAAACAAAGATATATCACAGCCATACTGCAGTGATTCATGCCAGATATTCTGCTCTCACATTATCTTTTTATGGGGTGAGAGGAGAGAGGAAGTGGAGTACAATGTAAAGCAGTCTACAGTACCTCTATTCTTATCTTTTAACTGAGATGAAAAATCCAAATATAAAATAGAAGAATGAGATTACAAGGCATAGCGTTTATTCTAGCAAATACATATTAATGATTACCAGCTGGAAAAAAAAAAGGAAACATTCTTATTCTACCCTAAGAGTCAAATGAATAACACAAGCATAACTTATTATATTGCCTGTCGCTCAATTGTGCTTCACAGACACTGTGTTTTCTACAAATTTAAGGTTTGTGACAACCCTGCATGAAGCAAGTCTATGAGCAGCATTTTTCCAACAGCAAGTGCTCACTTTGTGTCTCTGTCTCACATTTTGGTAACTCTTGCAATATTTCAAACTTTTTCATTATTATTAATATTAGATCTGTTATGATGATCTGAGATTGGTGATCTTTGTTGTTACTATTGTGATAGTTTTGGGGTACCTAGAACTGCACCCATATAAGATGGCAAACTTAAGCAATAAATGTTGTGTGTCTTCTGACTACTCTACCAACTGGTCATTCCCCCACCTCTCTCCTTCTTGGGCTTCCCACCCGCCCCCCCAACGTCTGAGACACAACAATATTTAAATTAGGCCAATTAATAACCTTACAATGGCCTCTAAGTATTCAAGTAAAAGTTGCATCTCCCACTTTAAAACAATAGCTAAAAATAATTAAGTTTAGTGAGGAAAGCATGTTGAAAGCTGAAATAGGCCAAAAGCTAGGTCTCTCGCACCAAACCGTTAGCCAAGTTGTGAATGCAAAGAGGTTCTTGAAGCAAATTAAAAGTGCTATTCCAGTGATCACAAGAATGATAAGAAAGTGAAACAGCCTTACTGCTGATAAGGAGAAAGTTTCAGTGGTCTGGATAGAGGATCAAACCAGCCACAATATTCTGTTAAGCCAAAACCTAATCCAGAGCAACCCTAACTCTTTTCAATTCTTTGAGAAGATGAGGAAGCTTCACAAGAAAAGTTTGTAACTAGCAGAGGTTGGTTCATGAAGTTTATGAAAAGAAGCTGTCTCCAAGTGCAAGATGAAGCACCAAGTGCTAATGTAGAAGCTAAAGCAAGTTATCCTGATCTAGCTAAGCTCAGTGATGAAGGTGGCTACACTAAAAAAAGAAGATTTTTAGTGTAAACGAACCAGCCTTCTATTGGAAGAAGATGCCATTTGGGCTTTCCTAGCTACACAGGAGAAGTCAATGCCTGACTTCAAAGCTTCAAAGGACAGAGTGACTCTCTTGTTAGTGGGTGATGCAGTTGGTGACCTTAAGTTGAAGCCAACGTTCATTTACTATTCTGAAAATCCTAGGGTCCTTAAGAATTATGCTAAATCTACTATGCCTGTGCTGTCGAAGTGGAACAACTGTTACAGGAAATCACGGACCCTGAACGGAGGGACCGGCTGGAGCCGTGGCAGAGGAACATAAATTGCGAAGATTTCATCTTAATATGGACATTTATCAGTTCTCCAATAATACTTTTATAATTTCTTATGCCTGTCTTTACTTTAATCTCTTAATCCTGTCATCTTCATAAGCTGAGGATGTACATCACGTCAGGACCACTGTGATAATTGTGTTAAATGTACAAATTGACTGTAAAACACATGTGTTTGAACAATATGAAATCAGTGCACTTTGAAAAACAACAGAATAACAGCAATTTTATGGAACAAGGGAAGACAACCATAAGGTCTGACTGCCTGTGGGGTCGGGCAAAAAGAGCCATATTTTTCTTCTTGCAGAGAGCCTATAAATGGATGCATAAGCAGGACAGATATCACTAAATTCTTTTCCTAGCAAGAAATATTAATATTAATACGCTGGGAAAGGAATGCATTCCTGGGGGGAGGTCTATAAATGGCCGCTCTGGGAATATCTATCTCGTGCAGTTGGGATAAGGACTGAGATACGACCTGGTCTCCTGCAGAACCCTTAGGCTTACTAGGGTTGGGAAAACTCAGCTCTGGTAAATTTGTGATCAGACCAGTTCTCTGCTCTTGAACCCTGTTTTCTGTTGTTTAAGATGTTTATCAAGACAATATGTGCACTGCTGAACATAGACCCTTATCAGTGGTTCTGCTTTTGCCCTTTGCCTTGTGATCTTTGTTGGACCCTTATCAGTCATTCTGCTTTTGCCCTTTGCCCTGTTCCCTCAGAAGCATGTGATCTTTGTTAAACCCTTATCACTGGTTCTGCTTTTTGCTCTTTGAAGCATGTGATCTTTGTACCTACTCTCTGTTCTTACACCCCCTCCCCTTTTGAAACCCTTAATAAAAACTTGCTGGTCTGAGACTCACGTGGCCATCATGCTCCTACTGATATGTGATGTCACCCCTGGCGGCCCAGCTGTAAAATTCCTCTCTTTATACTGTCTCTCTTTATTTCTCAGTCAGTCGACACTTATGGAAAACAGAAAGAATCTACATTGAAATATTGGGGGTGGGTTCTCCCAATAAAAACAAAGCCTGGATAAAAGCACATCTGTTTACATCATGGCTTACTGAATATTTGAAGCCCAATTTTGAGACCTACTGCTAGAAACAAACAAGATTCCTTCAAAATATTACTGCTTATTAACAATGTGTCTGTTCACCCAAGAGCTCTGATGCAGATGTACAAGGAGACTCAAGTTGTTTTTATGCCTGTTAATAAACATCCATTCTGCAGCCTATGGATCAAGAAGTAATTTTGACTTTTAAGTCTTATTATTAAATAAATATATTTTGTAAGGTTATAGCTACCATAGATAGTGATTCCTCTGTTGGATCTGAACAAAGTAAACTTAAAACTTTGTAGAAGGAATTCACCATTCTAGATGCCATAAGAACATTTGTGATTCATGGCAGGAGGTCCAATTATCATTAACAGGATTTGGGTACAAGTTGATCTAACTCTTATGGATGATTTTGTGGGGTTCAAGACTTTAGTAAAGGAAGGAACTGAGATATGGTGGAAGTAGCACAATAACTAGAATTAGAAGTGGATCCTGAAGATGTGACTGAATTGCTGTAATCTCATGAGAAACCTTGAATGGATGAGAAGTTGCTTCTTACAGATGAGGGGGAAAAAGTTGTTTCTTTTGGACCTTACTTCTGGCAAAGATGCTATGAATAGTATTGAAATGACAACGAAAAATTTAGAATATTACATAAATTTAGCAGATAACACAGTGGCTGGGTTTTAGAAATTTGACTCCAATTTTGAAGGAAGTTCTGCAGTGGATAAAATGCTATCAAACAGCATTGCATGCCACAGTAAAATATTTCGTGAAAGGAAGAGGCAATTGATGTAGCAAATTTTACTGTTGTCTTATTTTTAAAAATTGATACAGATATCCCAGCTTTCAGCAACCATCACCATGATCAGTCAGCAGAATCAACATTGAGGTATGATTCTCTACTAGCAAAAAGATTACAGCTAGCAGAAGCCTCGGATGCTTGTTAGCATTTTTCTTTTAGCAATGAAGTATTTTTAATTAAAGTATGGATATCGTTTTTTAGACATAATGCTATTGCACACTTAATAGAGTACACTATAGTGCAAACATAACTTTTTTATGCCCTGGGAAACAAAAACACATCATGTGACTTCTTTATTGTGATGGTCTGGAACCGAACCCACAATATTTCTGAGGTATGCTTATTAGAAAATGACATAAAAATGATTCTACCTTGTTTATGAAGCAAATTGTTCCCTGTGAACCCTTTCCCAATGACAGCTTATCTCCATAGGGATTGAAAACTAACTATATTTTCTAAGCTCTCTGATCATTTTTTGTCTTCACACAAAACCTTCATATAAAAAGAGTGGCTCTTGGTACCAATATAAAAAGTTTTCATATATATGCTTTATGCCTTTTAATGCAATTGTTTGAAAGATTTCAGCTAATTCTTAATGCCACAGGAGTTATTACTATCACTAAATACATGGGTGAAAAGTGTAAAGCAATTATGCATACTAAGAGCTTAAACAATAGTAAACATAGAAAAATACATAAAGTATTATGACTTTTGACTTTAGAAATAAAAATAAACCTCAAAATGCTGACAATAGTTGAATTTTTTGACCAGCTTTGAATAATTTCTAACAAATGCTATTTTCTTGATCTACAATCTTTTTTTTATGCAAAATTGGAAGAGGTTCTGCAAATATCTTTCTTCAAGAAAAATATAATTTGAGTCCAGAAATTATTGTTTCATTCTCTATTTAACACTTTGAGTAGGAATTACACAGGTATAGGAGTTGTTTTACTTTTAAATTTGTGTCTTTATTCAGTTGTCTTGTATCTTAAGGAAATTCTCTCTCTCTCTCTCTCTCTCTCTCTCTCTCTCTATATATATATATATATATATATATATAGTTATAATCTTGTGCCTGCTAATATAAACAGAGTTTATAATATAGAGGGAATATTATAAATTAGCTCTCAGGTATTACCAATAAGTATATTAAAAGAGATATTATAATATTGGCTCATTATATTACCTTGATTAGGAACCCAGTATTTATTTTATTAAATACATATTTTTCATTAAATTTTAATAGCATTAGCCACATACTTGGTTATGATTATTAGCAATTATCTTATTTTTGTTCTTTTTGTCATTTGAAATTCACAGTTAACTTAAATAGCTGTGGTGCTTCACTGTGAGTGATGAGTAGTCCGTAACTCCTTAAATTTTCGTATCAGCACTGCAAAGTTAATACATCACTCCTTGAAATTTCACTATTAAAAATCGATTGCAACATCTACTCACAAAATGTTTTAAAAGATAAAAATGAACCTGCTTTTTCCATACTTACAAAAGACTATTAAGCTTATATAATGTGAATTTAATATGGCATCTATTTCCTTTGAGTTGCAACAGTTAAGTGGCATAGAGAATCCAAGGAGTGATCTAATGACAATGTTATACAATGCATTGATATTTTTCACTGTAGAAAAGAAACTCCAAAAGACATGATTCTGCTGTATTTTTCTAAAGAATATAGACACAGAGCAAGAGAGTTCATGTGTGAATGGAAGCATTTCTGGCCTCTTGCGTTATTTTACAATGAAGGCGTAAATAGCAAGAGGAGTGCAGCAATCCTTAGTTGTGCAAGGTATTTGGAACGCAACAGGATATTTGACATCCTGCCTTCGTGCACTATACTCAGATAGAGCCCTGTAGACACCAAGGAACACTGTAACCTTATAAGTAGTCCATCAGTGCAGTTGAAAATATCCTTCCAGACTATACACATTAATAGTTTGAGTTCCAACTTTAATTATGTCATTAAATTGTGGGATGTGTTTGACATTTGTGCCTCTGTTTCCCAATCTGCAAATCTGTACTATCTATGCAATCCCCTATTTCATTTATATAACCGTAAGGTTAAAAAATAAAATATGTAAATTTTGTAAATAAATAGACTCCTATGCATAAACTTCATATTTTATCATTTGGGTAAAGTTCTGGTATAGATAATCAATGAAATAACAATAATAAATGTTACTTAGAGCAAAATAAGGATTGTTTTGCTTCTAAAACAATACCCACATTTACTTACGCTTTTTATTTTTGTTTTAAGTCTGGAAATTTCTGACCTGCTACAACATCATCTCGGTTTCACCACTGTCAAATATGAGCTATTCTACTAATTGACTAGGCAGAATTCTAGAATTACGGCTTTTCAGGAGCAGGAGAGTATTTAGAGATCATCTATTTCAAGTTTTTTATTAAAAAGTTGAAATAGTAGGAGAGGTGAATAATTTAAAATGACAAGCAATCTGGTTGGGAAAAAAAGAGATTTTATTATAATAACATAATATAATAACCAGAGGAGTAACCAGGAGGGAGGCTTTGGAAAGGACTGAGAATTCCACCAGGTACTATTGTTAGGATGAGCCAAACGTACTTTGAGTTAACATACGAATTATATCACATGGCTTCAAGAATCACCCCTGTCAGGAGAGTTTTCACCTACTGTATGAGAAGATAATGTTCCAAGAAGTTCTGTTAGAATGTTATCTAGCCAGAACTACCTGGTCATGGTAAGGCCAGTGGGAATTTTATTTAAAATGTACATTGCTGAGCCTCAGGCTCTGGAGACATGCTCGGAAGCTAAGCTTTCAACAAACACTCCAGGAAATTCTCCTGTACGATAGGGCTTAAGAAGCAGAGGACTGTGATTTTGAATTTATAAACTATTTATAATTTGTCCAGAACCATGATTTCTGCTTTCTTTTCACTACATATTTTGTTTCATAATAGTTAGAAGTAAAATATATTATATGTGTCTCTTGTTTATAAGACTGTATTCTACATTCTGCTGTTATTTCTGAGGGGCGGGGGGAAACTCATAAAAACAAAACAGGGGATGAATATTTTGAAAAAAGGAAAGAATCCCCAATAACCTAGGAGAAGGAAAGAAGAAGTGACTTAATTACTGCCCAGGGCAGTGACTGAGAGGCCACAGTCAGCAGGTGATACACTCAGCCACTTCTTTGAATAGTAGAATAGAATGATTTGAACTAGAACAGAAACTTGTAGGTCATCCTGTTTCCTTTCTTGTTTATATAGGGCTAGAATTCCACAGCTTCTCTTAGGAACTTAAAACACAACTTTAGTTACCTTGTACTCTGTAGCTTCCTGCAAGAACTGAGTCTCAGTTAGGGACCGAGTAAGAAAGTCTGGAAAAATAGATTGGGCATGGTGGCTCACACCTGTAATCCCAGCACTTTGGGAGGCTGAGACAGGTGGATCACTAGGTCAAGAGTTCGAGACCAGCCTGGCCAACATGGCAAAAACCCATCTCTACTAAAAATACAAAAATTAGCTCAGTGCGGTGGGAGGCACCTATAGTCCCAGCTATTTAGGAGGTTAAAGAAGGAGGATCACTTGAACCTGGGGGGAGGAGGTTGCAGTGAGCCGAGATCATGCCACTTTACTCCATCCTGGGCAAAAGGGCAAGACTCCATCTCAAAAAAAAAAAAAAAAAAAAAAAAAGTCTGCAAAAATAATATCAGAACTTAGCAACATGGTGAATTCAAGTTAAAATAGTCTTGTGAATTTAGAAAAGTATATAAAACTCTATAAACCTTAAAACTCATCACTGGTAAAATTAAAGTGTTGAATAAGATGCTTTCTAGTTCTCTTGTTTAGGTGGCTTGCTATATAAGGGAGTTGAAATCATCACTCCCTCCCATCCATCACGGTGAAATCTCAAGAAGCATATGTTTTGTTATCAAAGAGAATATGGGATCCACAAGGACACAAAAATAGGCCACCCAGAGAAAGACAGTTCATAAGAGAAGAAAGAAAACTATAAATAGAACCACGTGAGGTCAGTTGCTGTCTTATTTCTGATCTTTCCTTGCTTGTCCCTTTGTGTGTCTTTCCCACCTTCTTCTTCACTTCAGTGCAGCTGGTTTGGTAGACCAGGGTCTGAAAGTGGCCCCTTTCTAATGTGGCTCCTTTGAACTAATCTGGTGAAAAGAACCAATGAAACTCAGGTCAGCTTCACACCTGACCTTAAGCTAAAATGTCCTTGATGTTTACACGTGGCTCAACACACTAATCTGAAGTATGAGAACCAGGTAAGGATTTGAGGGCAATGATATTTAGTGATTAAAAAGTGTTGTCTTTCTTGAACCTCTTCCAAACACATATCGATAGGAATCCCTTCAAAAGGGAGACCTAATGATATTTAATTAATAAGGATACATACAGTGATCATTTCTCTCAGGATTAATAGCTTCTGAGTTCTGTATTCACCATCAACAAAATAGAGATAATGTCCTCTTTCGATTGTCTTGCAAACAATTAATTTGTTTCTATTTCTGTTATGTAGTTTCCTGGGCTTAAACAATTTGTCACCAAAGATAGCCATTATAATTGAATGAAATTATAATTGGTCAGAAAACTTTTGTTCCAATTTAGCACACAGACAGAAAGGGTTCCACATTCATGCAAGAATATCAGGTGGAAAACTCGTGAATGATATGGTGTGGGCATTTAATACAATGGAAATCTCACCGAGGTGCTACTAATTCCATGTACTTTTCTTTAGAGCCTTTTGCACTTAATTATAGTGATTTCAAAAATAATAATAAAACTTTCAATAGATAAAATAATTTGTCCTTTTCAAAAAAAACAAGGTAAGCAGTAAGTAAATCTAATGTAACTTAATGCATTAAAATGTATTACATATTCAGTAGTGTTTTCATTAGATATCAGAATTAGAATATATTTTCAGAACTATATGAAATGTATTTCTGCATATTTAAGAAAAATGATGAGCATTCACACACACTGAAAAGTCTGCTTAAAAGAAAAACTGCATAAGCAAACAAAACACTTCAATTAAATAAACCAGGACTTTAAAGTCTTCCATTAAACCTATATCTTAAAATGTTTTTCTAAGTCAAGTATTTGTTTCATATTAAGAATTACATTATGTCTGTGACCTCAGGGGACAAAAACATTTTGTCAAAGAATCAGAAGGTACTAGCTATTTCAGCACTCTCAAGAACCTTCTAGGATTTTTCTTTAAATTCCCAAATGCCATAGTGTTGAAACAGCCTCTCGTCCTTTAATGATGAACAATACAGGAAGAAGAAAAAGAAGAATCAATATTGTTAAAATGGCCATACTGCCCAAGGTAATTTATAGATTCAATGCCATCCCCATCAGGCTACCAATGACTTTCTTCACAGAATTGGAAAAAACTGCTTTAAAGTTCATATGGAACCAAAAAAGAGCCCGCATTGCCAAGACAATCCTAAGTCAAAAGAACAAAGCTGGAGGCATCACGCTACCTGACTTCAAAGTATACTACAAAGCTACAGTAACCAAAACAGCATAGTACTAGTACCAAAACAGAGATATAGACCAATGGAACAGAACAGAGCCCTCAGAAATAATACCACACATCTACAGCCATCTGATCTTTGACAAACCTGAGGAAAACAAGAAATGGGGAAAGGATTCCCTGTTTAATAAATGGTGCTGGGAAAATTGGCTAGCCATAAGCAGAAAGCTGAAACTGAATCCTTTCCTTACTCCTTATACAAAAATTAATTCGAGATGGATTAGAGACTTAAATGTTAGACCTAATACCATAAAAACCCTAGAAGAAAACCTGGGTAATACCATTCAGGACATAGGCATGGGTAAGGACTTCACGTCTAAAACACCAAAAGCAACAGCAACAAAAGCCAAAATTGACAAATGGGATCTAATTAAACTAAAGAGCTTCTGTACAGCAAAAGAAACTACCATCAGAGTGAACAGGCAACCTACAGAATGGAAGAAAATTTTTGCAATCTACTCATCTGACAAAGCGCTAATGTCCAGAACCTACAAAGAACTCAAACAAATTTACAAGAAAAAAACAAACAACTCCATCAAAAAGTGGACAAAGGATATGAACAGACATTTCTCAAAAGAAGACATTCATACAGCCAACAGACACATGAAAAATGCTCATCATCACTGGCCGTCAGAGAAATGCAAATCAAAACCACAATGAGATACCATCTCACACCAGTTAGAATGGCAATCGTTGAAAAGTCAGGACAAAACGGGTGCTGGAGAGGATGTGGAGAAATAGGAACACTTTTACACTGTTGGTGGGACTGTAAACTAGTTCAACCATTGTGGAAAACAGTATGGCGATTCCTTAAGGATCTAGAACTAGAAATACCATATGACCCAGCCATCGCATTACTGGGTATATACCCAAAAGATTATAAATCATGCTGCTATAAAGACACATGCACACGTATGTTTATTGTGGCACTATTCACAATAGCAAAGACTTGGAATCAACCCAAATGTCCATCAGTGACAGACTGGATTAAGAAAATGTGGCACATATACACCGTGGAATACTATGCAACCATAAAAAAGGATGAGTTCGTGTCCTTTGTAGGGACATGGGTGCAACTGGAAACCATCATTCTCAGCAAACTATCACCAGAACAGAAAACCAAATACCACATGTTCTCACTCATAGGTGGGAATTGAACAATGAGATCACTTGGACACAGGAAGGGGAACATCACACACCCGGTCCTATTGTGGGGAGTGGGGAGGGGGGACGGATAGCATTAGGAGATATACCTAATGCAAATGACGAGTTAATGGGTGCAGCACACCAACATGGCACATGTATACATATGTAAGAAACCTGCACGTTGTGCACATGTACCCTAGAACTTAAAGTATAATAAAAAAGTAATTTGATTTATAAAAATTCTATTTACAAATGTATTTTCCTGTGTAACTTTCAGCAGTTTATAGATGTATCTGTCACAGTGAAAATGATTATTACATGCAATCACCACGCAGCCCAGCAATTGTACTGTTATGTATTTATCCCAGAGAATGAAGGCTTACAGTTACACAAAAACCTGTACACAAATGTTTATAGCAGTTTTACTCATAATAACCCCAAACTGGAAATGACACAAATGTCATTCAACAGGTGAATTGTTAAAAAAACAAACCAACCTGTAGTACATCCATATCATAGGACACTACTCAGCAATAAAAATGAAAGAGTTATTGATACACAACAATAAGGATGAATCTTCAGAGAAATAGGCAGAGTGAATAAAGCCAATCTTAAAAGGTTACATACTACATGATTATATTTATATAATATTTATTAAATAACGAAATTATAGAAATAAAGGACAGATTGGTGATGTCCAGGGGTTAAGTTTAGGGAATCAGTGAGCTGGAGGGTAATGGTTGTGACTACCAAACCAAATGAAGAAATCATTGTGGGGATAAAAATGTTCTGTATCTTGACTGTATCCATTTCAGTTTCCTGATTGTGAAAATACACTATCGTTTTACAAAGTGTTATCACTGAGGTAAACTGACTAAAGCCTAAATAGGATCTCTCTGTATGATTTCCATACAACTGCATGTGAATCTACAATCACCTCAAAATAAAAAAGTTTAACTCTAAAAAGGTGTTTAAAAAACTTTAATTTTAAATTTAGAAATTCTTCTATTTTCTACATGAATTCCCAAGGAGTTAGATATGTTTTACATAATTTTAAATTAAGAACATGTAGAGTATTATCATTAAATACTATTCATTCAACTTACAAATGAACAGGTGCATGGAATTGTTACCATGGAATTGTACATGCTAGTTGAGCTTCTGATATATTTTTATGTGGGGCCAAACAAATGATAAAATTTTTCTAATTACTGAGTGTTAATAAATATTATTTCAGTGGAAGCATTTTAAGGCCAAATAATACTTTTCTAAATGCCTCTTTAGTCCACGCAAACTTCTCTAGAATTGTTATCACTGAAAGGCATTTTTACTGCTGCTACATTGAATGTGCCACTATATCAATAACTCTGTTCAGCGGGTGACACTGCAAGCTTGGACAACAATTGGGAGACACTCTTGCCAGCAAAAGTATCCAAATCATTCATCTTTCCCTTCCTGGTAGAGGACACTAATTAGGCATGATGTAAGTTGGCAGCTAAGAACAAAGACAACACAGGAACCAAGATACATAATTATGAGACCCCAAAGACTCACTGTAAGTCTCAGGTCCACATAAATGGATAAAAAACAATTCTGAAGAGAGGGGAACAAAATACAGACATGAGGAGAGGAAGTAACCCTCTGAGCCTGGTCACTATGATGTAAAAATCTACAAAGGGCAATCTAGACCAAACCAGAGCAAAGCACGTCTTTCAAGAACTCTGACTAACAATGTATTATTATCTTTGCTTAATTAAGGCAAACTGAAAGTTTATGTCCAACTTCCACATATATTACGTGTGATGGTCTATAAATCACGCATAAATTAATTATAGAAACCAATTCTATTCAATTCATTCATTAATTGAATAAAATGTCTTATTTCTAAAATGAAGACTTTTTTCAAAACCCAAGTTCTTTGTAATGCACTTTATTCACCATAAGATCATAAGCTCTATGGAGTTTTGATTTTAAGAGGAAAATGGAGAAACTGGAGAACATTAAAAGATCAGTGAGGGACTCCAAAACAAAATATTCTTCATAGGACATGATCAAAGAAAGTAGGGTGCTGGCCTAGGGAAGGGGTGACATCAGGGACTGGAGCTTTCAGACTTCAAATATCTGAATGTCTCTCATGTGCAGTGAAAACTGTTGAATGGTTATAAAGTTGGCTCAACGTAATGTTCAGAATCTTCCCAATGAAGTAACAGAGTTTTTTGGAAGGTAAGTTCTCAATTATTGTTGGTCCAAGCAAAGTGTAATCAATTATTGGGTAATTATATTGTATAATGTGTATAATTATATTGTATGATGCACATTAGATAAAAAGTTATGTTACATGAAAGTAAGTGACCTAATAGTTTGTAATAAGCACAGTGTATATTTGGTAATTACCACTTCAAGGAACTATGTCATACATTATTTATTACTTGCATAATGTCTGTCTTTCACCAGAATATAAGATCCACGGGGAAAGGGGCCTTGCCATTCTTACTCCTCACTCTATTCCCATGCCTGGGAAATGATAGGTTCTCAATGAATGCTGATGTATGAACAATGGCATTTCATTTAACCATCAATCAACACTGTGAAGTAGACACTGCTAGCCCCATTCCACAAATGATGAAAATTAGATTCACTACGGTTTAATAAGTTGTCCATGTTTTCCAGCCAGAACCAACCAGCCCTGACTCTAAAACCCATGCTTGTTACACTACATTTGAAATTTTCAGGATGACAAGAAACCAGAGAAAAAGCAATAGGTAAATAATTCTGGTGTGCTGCTGTATAGAATGTTCCTCTCTTTCCCTTCCTCACTTATTGCCATAGTTTCTTTTATCACCAATGCTAACTCAGCTATCAACCTAGCCACTGTACTGAAAATAGGTAACATGTTCAAATAAATTAGAGTGAGGTGGGTGATCTATTTATGCCTCTAGTTATATTTCTTCACCGCTCTCAATTTTGATGTGCAGAAAATGGAAATTAGGAAATAAATACAAGATTCCACTTCAAGGTATATGTGCCATGTTAGCAAATATCAAAGTTTCAGTACCCCTGACATGCAGTGCAATACTGGGCAAACAGTAATGCTTTATATTTAGATTTAGCTTATGTAACACAAATATTCCATACCTTTCTACATTTTTAGGGGGGTGAAGAGTGATATTAAGGCATTTATCTTCTGTTGTTATTTTCTTCATTCAATATGAGGCTTTAACTCAGTGATTCAGAACCTTTAAATCAAATAATATAAAACTTTATAAGATAGTAGAATATATGAGGAAAGAAAATATATTTTATATGCCTATATCTTGGAAATTTTGTTTCTTCACCTTAAAACAAAATGGTAATTTAATATTACAGAACATCAGATATAGAAGAAAACATAAAATCGTGAGCTCCAATCTGGTCATTTTGCAATTGTGAAAGGTGAGGCTCAAAGAGTTTCAGTAATCTGCATTGCAGAGCAAGTTGGTGGCAGGTTACAAACAAAACAGAAGTCCCTTGGCTTCCATTCTAGTGCTTTTCCCTCCAAAACACTTGGCTTCTTGTCTTCGAGAGGTGCCCCAATAATTTATTGTAAAAGAACTGGAACACGTTAGTTCTCTTCAAAGCACAACTCATGCCTAATGAAATGTTTAAAAGTAAATATTTTACATTTAAGCCAACAGAAAGAAACCAACAGAAATAAAAATAAAACTTCCACAAGTATAAGGAAAACACTTGCATTTTGACACTTTTAATACATTTAGATAGTTGGCTTCTGTATTTGACATTACTTTAGAGTTCGAAAGATAGCTTCTCTGTTGGTGAAAAATATATCTCTCACACATGTACTTAAGTAGAATCTCTCTTTCTCTCTCTCACACACACACACACACACACGACAAAAGAAGTGCAAAGCAGGGTCATTATTAATTTTTTAATGAGAAACGGGAGCACAGAGGCCTTTGATCTTTGCATGCCATGCACATGACCAACTGGTATTTAATGCAGTTCAGGAAAATAAAGCAAATCAAAGTAAAGCATTTTTAATTAGTGGTTTCACTATGTGATTAATGATGACTTTTTAAAGAAAATGCCTGGACCAGCAAATGAAAAATGCATTCTTTCTAAAAGCTGGTTTCTTCTACTTAATGACTTCTTCTAATAGGCAAATTAAATAACAACGTATGAAACCTATTAGCCTGAACATTTTCACAGGGAACGAAATTGAATGTTGTGTTGCAGGTTGTTGATTAACTAATCTGAAAGTAATGAAACAACAACATCATACAAAGGCTTCTGTTAAAAAGGCATGCAACGAGCTTTAAAACAAAAACACAACAGAGCTGAATCTTATTTGCATAACAAAATAAGCTGTACTAAAATAAAAAGCACATTACAATAGAGCTTAAATTAGCCATTAAAAAACTATTCTGTTTGTGTTAATATGCTTTATTTATTTAGGGCAATTTTAACCCTGTTTGAAATGTCCAGAAAACAAAGCATAGTCCAAGAAAGGTCAAGTAGGTTGTGAAATATCAGATTAATTTATGAAATACTGGCAGACTACAGAATTCAAAGTCAGAGACCTCTTAACACTCAACAACAACAAAAAAAACTGACTTTGTCAGTTGAAATAGTAAACAAAAGCTTGGCTGCTGGCAGAGCTTAACAGTTTCACAGATGAATGTCCTTGATGTAGCCTGAACCTCGCTGGGCCTCAGTGACTCATCTATAAATTGAAGATCATAATATTACCTACTTCAGAGAGTTAAGGCAAAGTGTGAGATGATACATGTAAAGCATTTAACATGTGTTAGCTATAGATAGCATTTTAATTAACCATCATTATTATACTATATGCCAATGAAATGTGGTTAATATCTTCACCAATTAATTATGCTTACCACCATGTAATAGGGCTAAAACAGCAAGGATGATACACCTGCCTCTTTGAAAACTTGGTCAATTTCTCCTATGCTATTTGTACAAATAAATTTCCAAAATAAAACATAAATATGACAGCTGGCATGAGAATCTTCCTGAGATGGTAATATATCATCCATAAGTAGATATAGAATTGGGTGACTTCTAACTTAACACACCTTTAATTTACTTTTTTGGGGGTAGGATTACTTGCTTATTTAGAGAGTGTTTATTAAATATATTTTGATGCACTATACAATAGCAAATGTTTCCTGAAAACTAATTATTCTCAGTCTATAAAGTGTCGAAAGCTCTTATGTCCTTTCTCATTACCTACTGATATCCTACTCATCCTTCAAGGCATAAATGCTAAAAAGATATATGCCAATGTCAAAGTCAAATTAGATTGTTCTTTTCCATCTGGTAGAACAGTGAGTTCATTTTATCTCTATTTGGGCCCTTCTTTCATTGGGCTTCCTTTTACAATTGTCTCCTTGTATAGATCCACAGGCTGTGATCTGAAATGACATCAGAGTGCATTTCAATCACCTTGCAGGCATGTCCAAACTTTTGGCTTACCTGGTCCACATTCAAAGAATTGTCTTGGTCCACAAACACTAACACTGACAGCTGATGAGCTAAAAACAAAACAAAAAAGGGTCCATCCATAATTTTTGTGATACCTGCCACCAGAGATAAGCAAAAATGCCCTCACATTCAAAGGGTTAGACACAGCTGCCAGAGGACTTGACATGATCAGACTCATTTTTTGCTCTGTTCTCTCTCACAACTGTAAGCATAAATGCACCTAACACTGGAGCTCCCACATTTATAAAACAATTACTAATAGACCTAAGAAATGAGATAGACAGCAACGCAATTATAGTGGGGGACTTCAATACTCCACTGACAGCACTAGACAGATCATCAAGACAGAAAGTCAACAAAGAAACAACAGATTTAAGCTATATCCTAGAACAAATGGACTTAACAGTTATATACAGAATGTTCTATCCAACAACCACAGAATATACATTCTATTCAACAGAAAATGGAACTTTCTCCAAGATAGACCATATGATAGGCCACAAAACGAGGTTCAATAAACTTAATAATATTGAAATTATACCAAGCACTCCTCAGACCACAGTGGCATAAAACTCAAAATCAACTCAAAACAAAACAAAAAAACGTGCAAATACATGGAAACTAAATTACCTGCTCCTGAATGACCATAGGGTCAAAAATGAAATCAAATGAAATGAATCAAATGAAAGTCAGCACCCGGCTGACTTTTTTATCTATGTGGCTGTGGGCATGTCACAGGAAGACCCCTGTGCAATTTCCCTTATCTGTGCCACAGGCTGTTCTTTTGTTTGAAAGAATCTAACTGAATACCCACCCTAACTGCCTACCTGACTGGTTTCTTCCTTTCTCCTCTCTCATCAATATATTATTTGCTATATAACAAAATTAAATATACTTCATTTAAGTCTTACAAATTTAAAGAGTACAGAAATTGAGTTCTAAAGACTTCATGAAACTAAGTAAATCACCACATGCATTTTGTTTCAAATACCATTATCTGATTCAATGTGTGAGCCTGGATATATTTTTCAAATAACACAAAATTTTTTTTTTTTTTGAGACGGAGTCTCGCTCTGTCATCCAGGCTGGAGATGGGGTTTCACCGTATCAGCCAGGATGGTCTTGATTTCCCAACCTCATGATCCACCCCTCTTGGCCTCCCAAAGTGCTAGCATTATAGGCATGAGCCACCATGCCCATCCACATGTTCTTTAATAAATAAAGTTTGTATAGAACTTTAATGCTTGCAAAATGCTTTTATGAACTCTGAAAGGAAGAGTGACATTACTATTTAGGATTAGAAAAAAATGACTTGCCCAATACATTTTGTCTAGTTTCCATTTCCATTTACAAATGGACTGTTTTCTACATCTTTTCATGATATGCCTACTTTTTAAAGTTAAGACAGATTGATGTGTTATGTGAGATTATTTCAGGTTATTCAGATAATTTCAGGTTATTATACCTGTGGCCCTTGCTACATAAGTGCCACTTGAGTTCCCCATCATTGAAGCAGCAACACAAGCACATTCCCATTTATCTAAAAAGCCCCTGGTGAAACCACCCTCACAAAAATTGTAACTGAGAAAATTGTCACAGTGAACGAGATCAGACCTAATCGACTCCATCTTGCTTCTAACCTTAAGCTGTCCTCGTTCATTCTTGGGTGTAGGCCAAACTAACCTTGGAAAGGAATTCAGTTTATGATTTGACTCTGAAACAAAACTGCTAATAGCCCTTTCCCAGAAAGACCACCTTCTTGCCTGGGGACCAGTCTGCCTTTGCAGGACTAACAAATTAACTACAAGATTAAAAATTATGGTTTAGGGGTCATACAGCCTTTGGCTGCAAAAGTCTGAACCTCCCTAAAACTACTCCTGGGGATAACATCACTATTGTAAAATCTGAAATCGGCGCTTGAGATATTTTGCATACCCTGGACTCGATGGATCAGCTGACGCTACCCAGACTGGTAATCTAGTTCAACCAATTCTGTGATCCCACCCAGGAACAGAAGAGAGCAAGAAAACCCCACTTTGACCCCACTATCATTCAATCTTCAATCCCAAGCACTCCCCACCCCACTTCCCGAGTTTCTTCTCCCCAAATCATCTTGAAAAACTCTGATCCCTGAATGCTCAGGGAGACTAATTTGAGTAATAATAAAACTCCTCCGGTCTCCTGCACAGCTGGCTCTGTGTGAATTACTCTTTCTCCATTGCATTTCCCCTGTCTTGATAAATCGTGAACCCATTGGACGGTTACACTAGGAAGTATCTTGCTCCCAGCTGAGAGCCTCTGACTTAGGGATTCTGGTGCTCAACACAAGCTCTGAAAATTTGTTTTATATCTTTCTGTAATAGGAGCTGAATTAATGAAGAGCTTAGTTTATGATTATTTGGTGATTAAAATTTTTAATTGTTGGCCAGGCACAGTGGCTAGCACCTGTAATTCCAGCACTTTGGGAGGTCGAGGCAGGCAGATCACCTGAGGTCAGGAGTTTGAGACCCACCTGGCCAACATGACCAAACCCTGTCTCTACTAAAAATACAAAAATTAGCCAGGCTTGGTAGTGGGCACCTGTAATCTCAGCTACTCAGGGGGCTGAGGCAGGAGAATCACTTGAATCCAGGAGAAGGAGGTTGCAGTGAGCCGAGATCATGCCACTGCACTCAAGCCTGGGCAATAGAGGAAGACTCTATCAAAAAAAAAAAAAAAAAAAAAAAAGGAATTAACCATTTGTTACTAGGGATAAAATTGACCAAAGAAAAAGTAGCTAAGTATCTCCTTTAAAACTGCATTTCAAAGGTGGTAAAATTCATGTAGCCATAGGTAATGATGTGACTTTTGAACAAAGCCTCCTTAATTATGAAACACTCTGATCATGTAGTAATATTTAATCTATTTTTATATAGAATAAAACATTTATATATCATAAATAAAATTAGGTTTATTAAAATATCTTAAAAATGGCTTTAAGCTTATCATTTTCATAATTAAAATTGTTTTTAATTTGCAAAACAGTATTTTCTGTCTTCTAGTGTAGGGAAGTTTAAACTTTCCCTCTGAAGGAATGATGAGGTCTGCTGAAGTAAAGTAGCAATAAATAGATTAGCAGGAGAAAAAACATGTTAGTTACGTGCATGCACACAGGAACCTCACAGAAGAATATGAGACTCAAAGGACCAGAGGGTTGAAGTTTCCAAGCATAAAGGCATAAAGCCACTAGGCTTGAGCTTTGGAGGGAGGTGGCAACAAGTCGTGGGAGGAAAAGGGGAGGCACTGCACGGGAACACTGGTTGTCTTACTATGCAAATAAGGTCTCTCAGGTAATAAAAGTTGTTTGGGGGCAGCCTCCAGGAGAATAAGTGATAGTCAGTCCAGGTGCAGGGATGACATTTCATCTCCTCTCTGTGATTAATATTTCCTGGTTGTTGGATGAGCTTCTTAGGGAGGGGTTTCAGACAATTGCATTCCTTTTGGAAGAACTTCTGTAAGTCAGATAATAGAACTTCAGTGAAAGCCCCTCCTGCGCTTGTGGAGGAGAAACAAGGGAAAGTCAGAGAGACCTTGATTCTGAGGCAGCTTCTGAGGCAGCTTCTAAGACCTTCCAGTTTCCTTTAATTCAAAGCACTCAGCATGCCAAAGCAACATACCTTAGGGTATCATTCTCTGAGCCCCAACACTAGTGACTAACTAAACACTAGTCATATGTTTTGACCTATGGGATCTTGGCTAATTAACTTTCATAAGGAGCTACTGAGTTTATATATGAATAGCATCTTATATAGTATTTCAGAATCAGAAAATTGTAAGGCATTTACAGGAATAACGTTTACTTTTTCTTCATATTTAAGAAATGGTACCATTTCAACTTAGCATAAGAAATGAGAAAGTATTCAGATTGCTTCAAGTTGGGTTTTATGGGAAGCTGATAATTGTTCAGGATGTTTACTAGAGGGGTGTTCTTGAAATTGGCACCTGTAGAAGAGGGGAAAAAGAAGTCAGATTAGGCAGAGAAGTTGAGCGGAAATGCAGACAAAACAAAAGCCACAGTCGACCTTATGTGGAGCTTTAGGACTAAGAAAGATTTTGAAAGAATCCATGTGTAGATCAGTCATGGAATGTAGAATGTCCGTGGAAGTACTGAAGACCCAGAACAAGGCAGTGTTCTTCAACTGAAGCATATATGGAGGGTTGATACCTCGTGGGCATATTTAGGCTGCACTCGTATCTGCTTAGAGAATAAACCCTTCACCCCTGAAGGGAGAAATACTTGAACAGCAGATAACCTTATTAATTACTGTGGATTGCTAATGTTTGATGTGGCTAAAGATTTCAATGCATTGTCTAGCCATATGCCTCACCTCTCTTTCAGGTTTGACAGCAGAGGCTTGAGTCTGGTGTAGTTTGTGATTCTAACCCCTCACTTTCCAAAACAGTGATATTATATTTGCTATTACAGCTGTCAGAGCTCTCTGTCCATGCTCATATCCCTCAGACCTTGCTATTTCAGTGTGCCCAATCCCCAAAAGCCTAGATTTCCATCTGCTAATAACTGCATATGCTTGTTAAACAGCTTTCTCCAAAATGTTTGACAAGCACTCTGTCTATGCATTGTGTCGTCTACAAGTGCCAGGAAAATAAAATTCACGCTTTTCCCTGAATCTTTGTCCTCAACCACAGCCTACCTTGGAATGTCAGTGTCACAGCTCTCTCACCCCCAGATGGAACGTGTTTTACCCTTACTCACAGTTCCCCATATGGAGTAAGCTCCAATCACCTGCAATGATAGTTGTCCGGATAACACATAACACTGGCTGCCTTTTGTTTCTGGCTCAATTCTCCATCCTCCAACTGTTATTTATTACACCTCCCAAAACCACTATTTTCACTCATATCTTTGTCTCAAGGTCTTCAGGGGGAATCCAAACTATCTTTCTATTCTGTAGTTTTCTGAAACAGCTTAAAGTTCTTGGATGGATCCTGGAATCAGATCACCCTGCAGGGATCCAGATCTCAAATTCTCCATGTATTAGCAGATTTGGAGCAAACTACTGAAAAATCTAAGACTTCATTTTCCATCCAGAGTTAGCATAACTCACAGTTGAAGGCACAGTTCTCCAACTGTCAAATTTGTCTAAGAGGCCAATTCAATGAGATTGTCCAGCAGTGAAGTTTAAGAGAACTGTCCCCATAAAATCACCTTCAGTTCAGACACTAACTGACAGTTTGGGAGTTTCCAGAGCCACCATCACTTCAGACCAGCTGGCTACACATTTGGGGATTCCCATAACCACCCTCAGGTTCAATAGTTCACAAAACAAGTCAGAATTCCGGAAAGTGCTATATTTACAATTATAGTTTTATTATAGCAAAGAATACAAATTAGAACCAGCTAAAGAAAAAAAATGTGTAGGATGGAAACTGGGAGGATCCCAAAACTTGAATCTCTCTTTGCATCAGGGGTGCATTAAGCTCTACAAATAGAGCTACAAATGTGTGACAATATGCACAGAGTATTGGCAACCCAGAAAGCTCATCACAGTCTCCAGGAGCTAGTGATTTTATTTGGGGTTTCATTACATAGTCAGGATTAATGGAATCATCCTCCACATGGTTGAGCTCAATCTCTAGCACCCCAATCCTGGGAGGTCAGGCTTATATCACCTGGCCCCAAACTCTGAAACTAGACAAAACTACAGTCATATGTTTTGTCTTTCTGGCATGGCTTGCTCCTCTCTGAGTCATCTCATTGGCATTAATTTTCAGATATGGCACCAGGGGATTACCATGAATAACAAAGACATTCCAATCACTCTCAAAATTCCAAGGGTTTAGAAGTTACTTCCAAGTAACTAAAAACGAACACCAGACCTCTCTTTGAGCTGTTGTTATTATTATTATTACTATTATTATGCTTTCTTTTCCTGCAGATCCTATTTCATTTACTGCTTTGACTACTGCATGTAAAGGCTTTCATAGTACAATTCTCAAAATAAAGTCTTGGTAGTACACATTTGCAAATGATATACAGAGGCATTCTAGAAATCACTTTTAAGACTTGACAAAATTCAGTTCTATTTGTCTTTCATAAAGACAAAAACAAAAAATCAAATAGTAATTTGTGGTACTGAGTGAGTCTGTTATGGGCAGAACATCATCTGAAACAAACATTTAGAAAAATATGGAGTGCCAGGTACAGTAGTATATTCCTATAGTCCCAGCTACTGGGGATGCTGAGGTATCAGGATTGCTTGAGCCCAGAAGTGCAAGGTTGCAGCAAGCTATGATTCTGCCACTTCATTTCACTACAGCCTCAGCAACAGAGTGAGACCCTGTCTCTGAGGAAAAAAAAGGGGGGGGGAGGGAAGTATTTCAGAAAGACATTGTTATGTTCAAATATAGACAAAATGAAATTAAAATAAAAATTTTTCTACTTTAATTTTTTTCAAGTTGTTGAGGAAAAACCATTTCATTCATTTGCTTGTTTTCTTATATTGCATGAAGACATCTGGAAAATAAGTAATATGTCCAGTTATTACTGATCAGAAGATACATTAAAACTGAGTCTGAGGAAAGTAACTGTTAATTGTGTCAACTTGTCCTACCTGCAACACCTGTGCTATGAGAAAATACGTGAAGAGTAAGATAAATAGATGAAGGCTGTTAAAATCACAGATGAAACTAGTTCAACAAATTCTCATTAACATCTAGACCAAAATGCTCTGTGAAACCAATTTGTAGGCTGTCAGGATTGCATGCTTTATATTCTCTTCATAACTTTAATTTGTTTGCTATCTTTTCTGTATAATCCCTGATATTAACATTAAAAAAATACATCACAATTATAAATTTAAACCTTGACTCTATCTGGCTATTGATCACCTTTGGCCAAAGTACATAATAATTCATAGTGAATGAATAATAAAAGTCATTTTTGTATTTCCATTTGTTTTGCATATAATTGGTATATCTATTAATTTTCCCAGGGATTTTAAATAATGAATGTTTCATTGATGGGTCACATAATGGAAAATACCTTAAAATGCTTTATCTTATGACTGCACATTATCACGGAATACAACAAAGTCATTAATTTTACATGCAATCATGCATCAACACCAATCCACACAGTAGCCAGAGTTTGGCTCTGGAATAATGTGGACACATGAATTTTCAAATTTGTCTTTCATGTTTTAATATATGTATGTTCATTTTACTGAAAATTTCCCACCTAAGTGTGAGTCCAACTTTTGTCCCTGGGTTGAAAAGTTTATAATGTGGAACTTAAAGAAGCCTGTCTTGCTTTTTATATTATTTCTGAGGCTTGCTTTGCAATCTCATTTTAACAAGTACCTCATGTTTGGAGAGTGGCATGGTTTCATATGTGACAGATGAACATGTATCTTATTTAATGATACATATTACAGGTAATGAGAATTTATTCAGAACCATCACCAAGGTATAAGGACCACTGCAAAGGGGTCTTGCTGTGGGGAAGAGAGATTGGACTCGACTGTGAATGGGCAAATGGGAATTTATACCCAAGGAACAGAGTACGAGTCAGTGGATGGAAAACTACTAAGATGAAACATTAGTAGTAGAAGGGATTCTGGCTAAACTGACCTGAAAGATTCTTGCTGAAGAGAGGCCAGGATGGTCAGGCATCACCTGGGGCATAGTGGAGAATGAGGAGCCTGATCACTTGTTCTTTATAGAATGACATTCTTTATAGAATGATCAGATATCAAGATTGGGGGTTCTGGCTAAACTAAGCTGCCTGGGTTCTTTTGCTAAATCTGTATTTTACAAGGAAGTACATAGATGGGCCTAGGAGAAGTTTCAGAAGCCTGACTAAAGTTCAGCCAAGCGAAGAATTTTTGTCAGTAGTGAAAATCCAGTGGTTAAGTATCTTAGATAACTTGCAGTCTGTAACAAAATACCACAGACCAAATGGCTTCAACAACAGACATTTATTTTTTAACTCTTCCGGAGGTTGGAAGACCATGATTAAGGTGCTGGCAATTTGGTTTCAGGAAAGAGTTCTCTCCCATGCTTGTAGACGTCCACCTTTATGCTAAATCCTTATGTAGCCTTTCTCAGTGAGAGCCACGGAGGGAGAAGTTGGGGCAGAGAAAGAGTTCTCTGGTGTCTCTTTATATAAGGACACTAATCATATAGGATTGGGACCCCACTCTTATGATCTCATTTAACCTCAGTTACTTCCTTAGAGGCTCCATCTCCAGATACAGTCACACTGGAGTTAGGATTTCAACATATTAATTTGGAGCAGGGCACTAACATTAGGGTTAACTATTAAAAGTGATCTTCTCTGGGAAATGGAATCTGTCTTGAGGAGGAGAGAAAGAGTTGCTTCTTATTAGTAACACTCTGATATGCTCTGATATTTCAAGCATGTCATGAATTACTTTTATCTGAACATTTCTATATAGTGTAAATAAAAGTAGAAGCAAAACTTAAATGAATATGAAAGAGTAGAAAAGCTTAATTTATGCAAATTTTTACTTTTCAGAGAAAGTTGGGGACATAAAAGGAAATAAACATTATTTACTAATAGTGGGAGGTGAAAACAAAACTCATCAATGTGGTAAGTGATAAAATGTATGATTAGAGATTTTTCTCCTCAACTTTACTGTTTTTCATTCTTTTTCTATATCTTCTTAAAGCTATGGTGGGCACTAAGGCATAAGGAACACATAATGGCAAATTTTCTTTTACAAAATATTGATACTCCTTTCTTTCTCAAACTTTTTCCTGTTTCTCATACAATAATATACAATACAAAATAAAACTTATACAAATGTCTTAAAATTTAAAAAAAATTCGATGTGAACATCACTTTACATCTCTCTCTACTTGTTGTGTGTTTCCCTATAGTGATGGTTTTTTAGAAAAAGTAGGATACGGAAATGCAGGGAGAGTAATCTGCTCAGCTCACCAGGTGTCTCGATCCAGCTGATGGGCCCTGAGACACCAGGCTGTGCCTCAGTAAATAGCCTGCCTCAGGCCTGGGTATTTACTCACACAAACCTTATCATATTTTACGTGAGCCATGACATAAAAAGAATATTGAAAGAACGGGTCTGCGGTATTGCCTGTTAAGTCGGATTGCAGGGAAATACAGTGCATTCATCATCTGTTGCTTTGTAACAAATTACCCCAAAAGTCAGCAGCTTAAACAATATTTATTATCTCAAAATTTCCGTGAGTTAGGAATCTAGGAGCAGCTTATTTGGGTGGTTTCTGGCTTGAGGTTTCCCATGAGGTTACTGTCAAGGTTGTCCTTCTAGGCCGCAGTCATCTCAAAGACTGGAGGATCTACTTCCAAGCTCAGTCATGTGGCTTTTGTAAGGAAGCTTCTATTTTTCACCATGCAGACTTGTCCATAGGGCCATTTTCATGATATTGCAGCTGACTGCCTCCCAAACAAGTGATCTGAGAGAGAGAAAAAGAGAGAGAAGGAGAAGGAGGAGGAGGAGGAGGAGGAGGAGGAGGAGGAGGAGGAGGAGGAGGAGGAGGAGGTAACAGAGCTCGAGATGAAAGCCACAGTATCTTATAATCTAATGACATATATATGTCATATAATCTAATAACATTATATATGTGTATATATGTGTGTGTGTGTGTGTGTGTATATATATGTAACCACTTGTATTTTATGGTATTAGCCACCACCCTGGTACCATAAGAGAGGTTACTTCACTTGGGTGTGAATGCCAGGAAGCCTGTGTCATTGGTAGCCATCGTGAACACTGGCTACCACATAAAATGTGTGTCTTTTTAAATGAATTAGATATTGCTAAATTACTCTTCAAAGTGGTTACAACATTTTGCACATTTATCACTGAAGGATAAATATTTTCATCTCCTCAAAAGCTCAACAGCACTTGGTATTATGAAACTTAAACAAAAAAATCAAACTCTATTTTAATTAGCGTCTGTTTCGTTATGATGGATGTTGAGTGCTTTTCGTTAATCAACCATTTGGGTTTTCCCTTCTGTAAATTGTCTTTTGCTATTCTTTAATAATTCTCCTAAGCTGCATGTGTGTTTCTTATTGATTTGTTACAGTAATTTATATATTCTGGATATTAATTCTTGTTGGCTATATGCATTGGGAATGTCCTCAATTGAGACATTTTCCTTTTACCTTTGTTTTTTATCTCAGTTGGTATATAAGATTTACATTTAATACAAATTAATCCTTTAATTTTTTGAAGATCTGTGTTTGTTTTTGTACTGTGTGTGTGTATTTTCTTCCAACTTTGTTTTAAGTTTTGCTTTTGACATTTAGATTTTTAAGATATTTACAATGAACTTAAAGGGAGGTAATGTGAGATCTGGATAAACATTTATTTTATATTGATTATTTTTATATTATATATACACATATACATTAATATGTGTGTGTGTGTGTGTGTGTGTGTGTGTGTGTGTAGTTCTAGCATTTTACTGACTGCATCTTCCTTTACCCACTGATTCATAATCTCTTCTCTCTAGGTCTTATTTTCCACATATGTATCTATCTGTCTCTAATGTCTCTTGCTTCACTTTACGACACAAAAAATGATCATACAGGAATCTTATGCTTTTTATCTGGGTTCATATATTGCCTCTAGTGTTTAATCCTTTAACCTTGGTGAAATTATTTTTCTGTGCCCTAGTTTCTTCATCTGTAAAATTGGCCTAGCAGATTCTACCTCATGAAGTTGTAAAATTTAAATATTTGTCTGTATATAAAACACATAGAACATTTCATGGCACATAGAAGCACTCAAAACATTAGATGTTTTTAACATTATCACCATTGTCAGACTTATTATCTACTCCTTCACCAGAGCCGCACTGATGTAGTCACTGTAATTTTTTTTTTTTTTTTTTTTTTTTTGACTCAGAGTCTCACTCTGTCACCCAGACTGGAGTGCAGTGGCTTGATCTCGGCTCACAGCAACCTCTGCCACCCAGGTTCAAGTGATTTTGCCTCAGCCTCCTGAGTAGTCGGGATTACAGACATCTGCCACTGCACCCAGCTAATTTTTGTAGTTTTAGTAGAGACTAGGTTTCACTATCTTTACCAGGCTGGTCTTGAACTCCTGACCTCAGGTGATCCACCCGCCTCAGCCTCCCAAAGTGCTGCGATCACAGGGGTGATCCTTCACAGGGCAAGTCGTGAGCCACCGCATCTGACCCTCATTTTATTTCACTGTGAGAAAAGAAAGCCTTTAAATTTTACAGATTTGTTAGTTATGTTTGGAGACTACTTTTATGTTTAATACATGGTCAAAATGTGCCAAAAAAGGACAAATCATCTAATTGGATGCAAAATTCCATATATACTCATTATTAAGGTTGCTAATCTTGTTGTTTAAATATTTTATTTTTTAAATAATGTTTTGCTTCTTGACTTACTTTTGAGAGAGCTATGTAAAAAGTAGCCACCATGATTGTAGATTGATCAATTTCTCTTTGTACTTCTGTCAGTTTTGGCTTAACACATTTTAAGACTGAGACTTTAGAAATTAAAATTTATATACAACATTTTGAACTCTAAAGTTAACTGATATTTTTTCAAACTCACAAATGGTACAAGGATCTCAGAAAATTTAATTTTGATCTTTACATTATGTTTATCATGCTTTTAGCTTTATTTTCCTTTTTTTTAAACTCTGATATTGTTTTATATACTCAATGTTTGTTTAAATATGTCCTTATATTAACAACTTTGCTTGATCATTGCTTCTTGCATATCAAACTTCTCAAGTAGGATTACTTTTAGAGTAGGGACAGGCTGAAACATACTCTTTACTTAAGGTCTACTTGCTACAAATATCTTAGTTTTAGTTTATTTGAAAATGCTGTTAGTTTGCTCTCATCTCTAAAAGATGGGTTTGTTGATTATGCAATTCTATGTTAATGGTTATTTTCTCTCAGAATTTTGAAATATTCCACTGCCTTCTGGTTTCTATTGAGAAATTAGCTGATTGTTCGATTGTTAGTTCTTTGATTATAATCAGTCAATGTGTTGTGGTTGCTTTTAAGAACACTGTGTCTTTGGTGACCTGCAGTTTCACTATAATGTGTCTGGGTCTATAAAATCATTAGGATAGGCTAGATCAGAGGTTGCCAACCTTGGCACTGATGAGATCTTATGGGCTGAAAAGTCTTTTTCATGGGACTGTCTTGTATCTTGTAGGATGTTTAGTATATTTCCTGGCCACCGTCCTTTAGATGTCAGTAGTACCACAGCCTCCAGTTGTACTAACCAAAAAAGTCTCCAGACATTGACAGATGTCCCCTGAGAGATAAAATCTCTGTCTATTGAGAACTGCTGTCTAGTTTAAAATGTGTTAACAAAAAATAGAGCAACAAATGTTTATGTCTCCTCTATGCCACACATCGATTATGAGTTACCCATGGCTTTGCTCCATGTTCCATTGATTTGGGATCTAGGCTGACAGATGAGCCTTAATCTAGGGCATTTCCAGTAATCATGGCAGAAGAAAAAGAAAGAATGGCAAAACATGCTAGCTCCTAAGCCTCTAATTAGAAGAGACATGTGCTGTTACTGCTTTTATTTCATTAACTAATGCAAGTTACATTACCACACACAATATTCATTGGGTGGACAAATATTTTCCTCTCCAGGAAGGAGTAGCAAGTATTTGGGAAGAATAATATAGTCTTACACAACGTAGATATGCTTTTAATTATTTGACTTCTTGAATTTGCAAATTATAATCTCTTATCAACTCTAGATAAGTCTCAGTATGTTTCCAAATTTTTCTCTTTTTATTGTTCTATTCCTCTGGAACTTCAATTAGTGGTTTCTTACACTTTCTAAATCTTCTTTGTATCTTAAACTTTCTTCAATATTTACATATGCTTTTTTTTTAGTGCTTTCTAAATAATATCGTTAGATTTTCCTTTCAGGTCACTCACCTCCACTCTAACTGTGTATAAGATCTTATTCTTTTCTTTGTTACCCTTAAAATTTTAATGTGCATACTTGACTTAATACAGGTATATCATAATATTTCTGTTTTACTCTTAAACAACAAAGGAGTTTTAGAATGCTTTGACTCACATATCTTGGTAATTTTTGTCTAGTATGTTAGTTTTCTTTGTATTCAAAATTCCATATGTGTCTTTATCACTGTTAAATTATTATATTTTACACAAATATTTATGTCAATATATCTTCTTTAAAAAAAACTATAGGACAGGCACTCTGTTTCACACCTGTAATCCCAGCACTTTGGGAGGCCGAGGCCAGAGGATCACAAGGTCAAGAGATTGAGACTATCCTGGCCAACATGGTGAAACCATGTCTCTACTAAAAATACAAAAATTAGCTGGGTGTGGTGGCACGTGCCTGTAGTCCCAGCTACTTGGGAGGCTGAGGCAGGAGGATCCCTTGAACCCAGGAGGCGGAGGTTGCAGTGAGCTGAGATCAGGCCATTGCACTCCAGCCTGATGATAGAGCAAGAGTTCATCTAAAAAAAAAAAAAAAACTGTAGCTCTTTTCTGGGATGAATTTTTTTCTTAATAAGTGTCATCATCTAATGGTTCTTTCAGATAAATTCTATGAGTGATAAGAATCCACCGTTGTGTTAAATATCTTTATTTTAGCCTCATTATTAAATGACACTTTGTGTTGATTGTCATTTTCCCTCAGTATTTTCAAGGTATTTTTTTTTCTACAATCAGTTTTTGCTAATGTAAAATTTGTTGTCAGACAAATTACAATTCTTGTGAATCATTGCTTATACTTTATGGTTCATCACTGCTTCTTTTAATATTTTTACCTTCATCTTGGTTTTTCTGCAGTTTTTCTGTCTATTGTTCAAGACTCATGTTTCTTTTACCATCTGAGGAACTGTTTATTTATCAGTCTGGAAAAATCATGTATTATTCCTTTTAATTTAGCTTCTTCTCTTTTCATTGTCTTTTCTTGCAGAACTTCTACTAGGTAAATATTACACCTCTTAATCTATCTTTGATGCCTAAACCTCCTTATATTTTAGATTTCTTTTTTTTTTTTTCTGTACCTGATCAACTGGAAGGGGAAAGACAGATTTTTATACAGTATACAGGACATTTTAAAAGATTTTATAAGCAGGTGTGAGTAAATATAATACAACTGACCACTTAAATATATAGAAAAGTTTTTTGTATCATAGAAATTGTAAAAAAAATTTCCAGGAAAAGGACAGAAAAACCTAACAGTCTTCCAGGTAACAAATATAAAAACAAAAATTTCTATATCTTAAATACAAACCACTGTGAGATTGAAGCAGATAAGTACTCGTTTGCTTCAAAAAATACATTCCATGTTATTTTTTTTAGTTTACTAAGAAAAATTGGAATTAACATTGTAACGGTTAACCATATTATGCATTTTTATAAAAAGAGGAAATGATCTAGGAATACTTCTAACTATGCAGTTTTCTACAAGCTTTGTGACCTCCTCCCATCCTCTAATCATATATCCTGAAATAAAAAGGAAAAGCAACAAAAACAATTTTTGAAAGACGTTTTATTATCCCTTCCTGTGATAATCACTATGATCCCAAACTTGGAGATATCAGCCAAACTTAATTACATGTCCATTTGGTTATTTTCTTTACAGATATGCCATTTCATTCCTTCTTCTCTTTGACCAGAACTTCTCATGAGATCAGCACCAGCTGCATTGCAATAGGATTGCTTTCCTAGTAATTTTCAATGGAAAACATAAACAAGTTTAAACCTTTGACTGTTAGACCTGAAAAATAGTAAAAACAAGAAAATATGTCTCTAAATCAAAAGAACTGAAATCATTAGTGGCTAATGTTACATATAAAAGATGAAGATATAATTGATCAGAAGGAGGTCACACTTGGAAAATTCAGTTTCACTAAAAGAAAACAAAGGTCAAAATATTTTATGTGAATAAATAACCCTGACAACTGTAGAGGATTTTCTACTTCATTTGGAATGGTTTCCTAACAAAAACGTCTGGGTCAAGCACTGTGGTCCACGTCTATAATTCCAGCATTTTGGGAGGCTGAGGCAAGCAGATCACAAGGTCAAGGGATTGAGACCATCCTGGACAACATGGTAAAACCCCATCTCTACTAAAATTAGTGGGGCGTGGTGGCAAGTGCGTGTAATCCCAGCTACTTGGGAGGCTGAGGCAGGAGAATTGCTTGAACATGAGAGGCGGAGGTTGCAGTGAGCCGAGATTGCGCCACTATGCTCCAACCTGGGTATAGAATGAGACTCTGTAAAAAAAAAAAAAAAAGGTTCTGAATGCTCACTAGAATATATGATATCCAGTTTTCCACATATCTCTACAATTAATTATTCTCTTTCTCAAAATTACTGAACACATCAGCTAGCATTTGCTGAGTGCCTATGATGGTCAGGGTCACAAACTGTTCCCATGCTAAACGTTCCTAACTGGCTGTATTAGTCTGTTCTCACACTGCTATAAAAATACTACCTGAACCTGGGTAATTTATGAAGAAAAGATGTTTAATTGACTCACAATTCCGCATGTCCCTGTTGCCTAGGCTGGAGTGCAGTGGCACGATCTCGTCTCACTGCAACCTCTGCCTCCCAAGTTCAGGTGATTCTCCTGCCTCAGCCTCCCCAAGTAGCTGGGACTACAGATGTGTGCCAAGACATCTGGTTAATTTTTTGCATTTTTAGTAGAGATGGGTTTTCACCATGTTGGCCAGGCTCGTCTTGAACTCCTGACCTCAGGTGATCCACCTGCCTCTGCTTACCAATGTGCTAGGATTACAGGCATGAGTCACTGTGCACAGCCAGAAAACTTTCAATCATAGAGGAAGGCGGAGGGAAGCAAGGTACAAGTTATATGGCAGCAGGACAGACAGTGAAAGAACGAGTGAGAAGTGAAGCCAGATGGACTTCCTGGGTTGAGTGGGGACTTGGAGAACTTTTCTGTCTAGCAAGAGGATTGTAAAATGCAACAATCAGCATTCTGTAAAAATGCACCAATCAGGACTCTGTAGCTAGCAAGAGGATTGTAAAATGCACCAATCAGCAGGACCCTAAAAGCAGCTAATTGCAGGGAGGATTTAAAAAGGGCACTCTGATAGGACAAAAATGGAACATGGAAAGGGATAAATAAGGAAATAAAAGCTGCCCACCCCAGCCAGAAGGCGCAACCCACTCGAGTCCCCTTCCATGCTGTGAAAGCTTTGTTCTTTCGCTCTTCACAATAAACCTTGTTACCACTCACTCTTTGGGTCAGTGCCATATTTAAGAGCTGAAACACCCACCACAGAAGTCTGCAGCTTCATTGAAGTCAGCGAGACCACAAACCCACCCGAAGGAACCAACTCCAGACACATCTTGGGGGCTCATCCAGGATATTGCCACACAATGAGTACCATCAGACCCCTTTCACTTGCTATTCTGTCCTATTTTTCCTTAGAATTTGGGCGCTAAACACTGGACACCTCTCAGCCAGTTAAAACCAAATAGTGCAGCCACCAGGCTAAAGACACGGGTTTCAGGCTTTCTGAGAAAGGGCTCTCTAACAAGCCCCAACTCTTCAGAGTCGGGAGCGTTGGTTTGCCTGGAACCAGCTTCTGCTTTCCCTGTACTTCCGGGCTGAGCCAAGGGTTGAGAGAGAGGAAAGCCATTCGGCTCCGGGGTCCAGACAAAAAGTTGGTTGACCCTGCAGCCATGAGCAGAACTTTCAAAGTTACGTTGCCCAAGCGAGACTCGCCCATTGATCCTATCTATCCTGACCCTTGCCTCCTGGGTCCTAGTGCCTGTCAGCCAAACTTTCTCCTGCCTCTCTTCTCCAAGGTTTATCCTGCTTCTAAAAAGCACTCCCTGTCCCTGGTGCTCTTCTAGTTTCTCCTATAAGAATGATTTCTAGTATAAATTTCAGGACTCTGTTCCCTTGTTTAGGCACTCGTCTCACCAATCAGAAAAACATAATTTTTGCCCAAAGCCCCATGAGTGGGGAACTATCTGGAATTTTAGGATCCCTCCTTAGACTAGCAGCCCTATCAAAAGCTATTCCTGAAGCTAGAATACGGGGAGCCTCAGAAATTATATCCTATTCATATGATAAGAAGTTAGTACAAAAGATGTCACTCTTCCAATCCTGGAGATCCCTTCCCTCCCTCAGGGTATGGCCCTCCACTCCATTTTGAGGCATGTCATTTTTATAGAACAAGAGTAAGGTCCCAGTACCAACAGGAGAAAACATTTAGGACTCTAACTAACAGGTTTTCGAGAATGCATCAGTAAGGGCCACTAAATCTGATTTTTCTCTGTCCTCTTTGTGGTCTAAGAGGAAAGGCAAGGGTGCAGTGCAGGTTTTTGAGAATGTGTCAGTAAGGCCCAGTAAATCTGACCTTCCTTGGTCCTCTTTGTGGTCTAGGATGAAAACTAGTGTTTCCGCTGCTGCTTTGGTGAGCACAACTATTTGAATAGCAGGGTCTGGGGAACATTGCAGGTTCTTGGGCAGGGAGAAAACAAACCAACCAAAAGTGTGGGCGGTTTTTTCTGAGATGGTAAACACTCAGGCATCAACAGGCACACCCTTGAAATGCATCCTAAGCAATTGGGACCAATTTGACCCACAAACCCTGAAAAAGAAGTAATTTATTTTTTTCTGCACTATGGTCTGTCCGGAATATTCTCTCTCTGAGGGAAAAATGGCCACCTGAAGGAAGTATAAATTACAATACTATCCTGCAGCTTGACCTTTTCTGTAAGAGACAAGGCAAATGGAGTTAAATACCTTATGTCCAAGCTTTCTTTTCATTGAAGGATAATCCACAACTATGTAAAACTTGCAATCTATATTCCACAGGAGGATCTCTCAACTTAACTCCATATCCTACCCTTCCTGCAGCTCTCCTTCCTGTTAATGATGAATCTCCCCCACCCAGAAGGAAACAAGCACAGAAATCTCCAAGGGACCACAAAACCCTCTGGCTATTTGTTATATCCCCTTCAAGCTGTAGGGGGAGGGGAATTTGGCCCAACCCGGCTACATGTCCCCTTCTCCCTCTCTGATTTAAAGCAGATCAAGGTAGACTTGGGGAAGTTTTCAGATGATCCTGATAGGTATATAGAATATAGATGTCCGACAGGGTCTAGGGTCAACCTTTGACTTCACTTGGAGCGATGTCATGCTATTGTTAGATCAAACCCTGGCCTTTAATGAAGATAATGTGGCTTTAGCTGCAGCCTGAGAGTTTGGAAATACCTGGTATCTTAGTCAAGTAAATGATAGAATGGCAGCCGAAGAAAGGGACAAATTCCCTACCAGTCAGAAAGCCATCCCCAGTATGGATCCCAACTGGGACCTAGACTCAGATCATGAGGACTGGAGTCACAAAAATCTGTTGACCTGTGTTCTAGAAGGACTAAGGAAAATTAGGAAAAAGCCCATTAATGATTCAATGATGTGCACCATAACTCAGGGAAAGGAAGAAAATCCTTCCACCTTCCTCAAGTGGCTATTGGAGAACTTAAGAAAATATACACCCCTGTCACCCAACTCCCTCTAGGGTCAATTGATCCTAAAAGATAAGTTTGTTACCCAGTCAGTCACAGATATCAGGAGAAAGCTCCAAAAGTGAGCCCTAAGTCCTGAACAAAATCTGGAGGCATTATTAAACGTGGCAACCTCAGTATTCTATAATACAGACCAAGAGGAACAGGCCAAAAAGGAAAAGTGAGATCAGAGAAAGGCTGCAGCCTTACTCATGGCCCTCAGACAAACAAACCTTATTGGTTCAGAGAGGACCAAAAATGGAGCAGCCCAATCATCCAGTAGGACTTGTTATCAGTGTGGCTTGCAAAGACACTTTAAAAAAGATTGTCCAACGAGAAACAAGATGAGCCCTCACCCACATCCACTATGCCGAGGCAATCACTGGAAGACGTACTGCCCCAGAGGACAAAGGTTCTCTGGGCTAGAAGCCCACAACCAGATGATCCAACAGCAGGACTGAGGGTGTCTGGGGCAAGCGCCAGCTCACGTCATCACTCTCACTGAGCCCCTGGGTAAGTTTAACCATTGAGAGCCAGGAAATTGACTTCTTCCTGGACACTGGTGTAGCTTTCTCAGTGTTAATCTCCTGCCCCAGACAGCTGTCCTCAAGGTCCATTACCATCCAAGGAATCCTGGGACAGTCTGTAACCTGGTATTTCTCCCACCTCCTCAGTTGTAATTGGGAGACTTTGCTCTTTTCACATGTCTTTCTTGTTATGCCTGAAAGTCCCACACCTTTATTAGGAAGGGACATATTGGCCAAAGCTGGAGCTATTATCTGTATGAATATGGTAACAAGTCACCCATTTTTTGTTCCCTACTTGAGGGGGGAATCAACCTGAAATCTGGGCATTGGAAGGACAATTCAGAAGGGCAAAAAATGCCCACCCAGTCCAAATCAGGTTAAAAGACCTCACCACTTTTCCTTATCAAAGGCAATATCCCTTAAGGCCTGAAGCTCATAAAAGATTACAGCATATTGTCAGACATTTAAAAACTCAAGGCTTAGTAAGAAAATGCTACAGTCCCTGCAACACCCCAACTCTAGGAGTACAAAAACCTCATGGTCAGTGGAGACTAGTGCAAGATCTTAGACTCATCAATGAGGCAGTAATTCCAGTTGTACGCAACCCGTATACCCTGCTCTCTCAAATACCAGAGGAAGCAGAATGGTTCACTGTTCTGGACCTCAAGGATGCCTTCTTCTGCATTCCCCTGCACTCTGACTCCCAGTTTCTCGCTGCCTTTGAGGATCTCACAGACCACATGACCCAACTAATGTGGATGGTCTTTCCTCAACGGTTTAGGGATAGCCCTCATCTGTTTGGTCAGGCACTGGCCCAAGATCTAGGCCACTTCTCAAGTCCAGGCACTCTGGTCCTTCAGTATGTGGATGCTTTTGTTTTGACTACCAGTTCGGAAGCCTCATGCCAGCAGGCTACTCTAGATCTCTTGAACGTTCTAGCTAATCAAGGGTACAAAACATCTAAATCCAAGGCCCAGCTTTGCCTACAACAAGTCAAATATCTAAGACTAATCTTAGCCAGAGGAACCAGGGCCCTCAGCAAGGAATGAATACAGCCTATACTGGCTTATCCTAAGACATTAAAACAGTTGTGGGGGTTCCTTGGAATCACCAGCCTTTGCCAACTATGGATCCCCAGATACAGCGAGATGGCCAGGCCACTCTACACTCTAATCAAGGAGACCCAGAGGGCAAATACTCATCTAGGAGAATGGGAACCATAGGCAGAAACAGCCTTCAAAACCTTAAAGCAGGCCCTGGTACAAGCTCCAGCCTTAAGCCTTCCCACAGGACAAAACTTCTCTCTATACATCACAGAGAGAATGGGAATAGCTTTTGGAGTCCTTACTTAGACTCATGGGACAACTCTACAACTAGTGGCGTACATAAATAAGGAAATTGATGTAGTAGCAAAAGGCTGGATTCACTGTTTATGGGTGGTTGCAACAGTGGCCATCTTAGTATCAGAGGCTATCAAAATAATACAAGAAAAGGATCTCACCCTCTGGACTACTCATGATGTAAATGGCATACTAGTTGCCAAAGGAAATTTATGGTTACCAGACAACCACCTACTTAGATACCAGGCACTATTCCTTGAGGGACCAGTGCTTCAAATACGCATGTGTATTTGAAGCCCGCAACCCTGCCACTTTTCTCCCAGAGGATGGGGGACCAATTGGGCATGACTGCCAACAAATTTTAGCCCAGACTTATGCCACCTGAGTGGATCTCTTAGAAGTCCCCTTAGCTAACCCTGACCTTAACCTATATAAGAATGGAAGTTCATTTGTGGAGAATGGGATATGAAGGGGATGTTATACCATAGTTAGTGATGTAACAGTACTTGAAAGCAAGCCTCTTCTCCTAGGGACTAGCACTCAGTTAGCAGCCTAGTGGTGCTTACCCAAGCGTTAGAACTGGGAAAGGAAAAAAAGAATAAACACATATACAGATAGCAAGTATGCTTATCTAATCCTACATGCCCATGCTGCAATATGGAAAGAAAGGGATTTCCTAACCTCTGGGGGAACCCCCATTAAATACCACAAGGAAGTCATGGAGTTATTGCATGCAGTGCAAAAACCCAAGGAGGTGGCAGTCTTATACTGCCAAAGTCATCAGAAAGGTGAAGGAGAAAAGGCAGAAGCAAACCATCAGGCAGATGCTGAGGTCAAAATTGCTACCAGGTGGAACCTCCCATTAGCAATACCTATGGAAGTACCCTTGGTATGAAACAACCCTCTCCAAGAGATTAAGCCCCAGTATTCACTGATCAAAACACAATGGGGACTTTCACAGGGGCATAGTTTTCTCCCATTGGGGTGGTTAATGACAGAAGAGTGAAAAGTACTTATTCCTGAAGCCAACCAGTGGAAAATACTTAAAATCTTCCACCAACCTTTTCATATGGGTATCGAGAGCACTCATCAAATGGCCAAATCCCTATTTATAGGGCCAAATCTCCTCCAGACCATCCGACAAGTAGTCAAAACCTATGAAGTGTGTCAAAGGAATAATCCCTTGGTCCACTGTAAGGCCCCTCTCAGGGAACAAAGAATAGGGCACTATCCTGGAGAGGACTGGCAGTTAGACTTCACCCATATGTCTAAGTCAAGGGGATTTCAATATTTGTTGGTCTGTGTTGATACCTTTACAAATTGGATAGAAGTCTTCCCCTGCAAGACAGAGAAGGCTCATGAAATGATTCCTAGATTTGGGCTTCCGCAAAGCTTACTAAGAATACCCAAACAGGATGCACAATCCAGCTTTTATGCTCTTACATTTCCAACCTCACCTATTACACGAGCAATGAAAAACCCATACATGGTCCTGTGACTATGAATACTGTCCTAAGTTTCCAAGCCTCTTTACGCATCCAGCACAACCTGTTATCAGGCCTGCCCCTGGGGCACCTACTATCTCATTAGTGTAATTACATCCTACAACTTCAAGCCCCAACTGATCATAGTAACTTTGGAGTCACCCAAACAGTTCCATTCAGATGGCTTGTCTGCTTCCCAGGGCCTCCAAAAATCATCACCTCCTCCCTGCTTAATAAACAGTTCAGGTTTTGTAATGGCAAACAGACACCCTGCATGACCATTCACCCCTGGACCTCCTGCAGCAGCGCCCCCACCACTAATGAATGGCTTCTCATCCCCTCTTTGAATTACTCTCTTGAATGGTTTGTAGTAGATACAAAACGTTTTTTTTCTCCAATGAGAAAATAGAACACAGGGGGCCATTCAGTTTGCTCCAACACGCCTTTCCAGCTGCTCACTAGAGCTACTTTGGCAAGTACTCTAGGAGTATGGGAAAATGAAAACAACAAACTCACACACCTTTTTAATATACACAACCAGTTCTGTCTACCCAGCCAAGGCATATTCTTCTTATGTTCAACTTCAACCTTTATCTGCCTCCCCACCAACTGAACAGGAACCTGCACCTTAGTCTTCCTAAGTCCCAACATTGACATTGCCCCAGGAAATCAGACTCTATCCGTGCCCCTCAAAGCTCAAGTCCATCAGCACAGGGGAATACAACTAATACCCTTACTTATAGGGTTAGGAATGGCTACTGCTACAGGAAGCGGAATAGCAGGTTTGTCTACTTCACTATCCTACTACCACACATTATCAAAGGATTTCTCAGACAGTTTGTGAGAATAACAAAATCTATCTTTACAGTTCCAAATAGACTCTTTGGCAGCAGTGACTCTCTAAAACCGCCAAGGCCTAGACCTCCTCACTGTTGAGAAAGGAGGGCTTTGCACTTTCTTAGGGGAAGAATGTTGTTTTTACACTAACCAGTCATGGATAGTACAAGACTCTGCCTGGTGTTTATAGGAAAAGGCTTCTGAAATCAGACAACACCTTTCAAATTCTTATACCAACTTCTGGAGTTCGGCGACATGGCTTCTCCCCTTTCCAGGTCCCATGAGAACCATCTTGCTATTACTCACCTTCGGGCCCTGTGTTTTTAACCTCCTTGTCAAATTTGTTTCCTCTAGGATCAAGGCCATCAAGCTACAGATGATCTCACAAATGGAACCCCAAATGAGCTCAATTCACAACTTCTTCTGAGGACCCCTGGATTGACCCACTGGCCCTTTCACTGGCCTAGAGAGGTTCCCCTCTGGAAGACACTACAACTTCAGGGCCCCTTCTTCACCACTATCCAGCAGGAAGTAGCTAGAGTGGTCAGCACCCAATTCCCAACAGCAGATGGGGTGTCCTGTTTAGAGGGAGGATTGAGATGAAGCCAGCTGGACTTCCTGGGTTGAGTGGAGACTTGGAGAACTTTTCTCTCTAGCAAGAGGATTGTAAAATGCAACAATCAGCACTCTGTAGCTCAGATTGTAAAAATGCACCAATCGGCACTCTGTAGCTAGCAAGAGGATTGTAAAATGCACCAATCAGCACTCTATAAAATGCACCAATCAGCAGGACCCTAAAAGTAGCCAATTGCAGGAAGGATTGAAAAAAGGGCACTCTGATAGTACAAAAATGGAACATGGGAGGGGACAAATAAGGGAATAAAAGCTGGCCACCCCAGCCAGCAGTGGCAACCACTCAGGTCCACTTCCACACTGTGGGAGCTTTGTTCTTTTGCTCTTCACAATAAACCTTGCTACCACTCACTTTTTGGGTCTATGCCATCTTTAAGAACTATAACACTCTCTGCAAAGGTCCACGGCTTCATTCTTGAAGTCAGCAAGAGCACGAACCCACCAGAAGGAACCAACTTCGGACATGCAAGGAAGTGCCACACTTAAAACCATCAACTATCCTGAGGACTCCCTCACTATCACAAGAACAGCATGGGGGAAACCGCTCACATGATCCGATGACCTCCCACCAGGTCCCTCCCCCGACATGTGGGGATTACAATTTGAGATGAGATTTGGGTGGGAACATAGAGCCAAACCACACACTAGCTGCAGATTTCTTCTGGGTTTACAGCAGCAATATCATTAAAGAAAAGAGAGAGAGAGAGAGAGTGCTACACTTCTATATAGTGGACCACACTATTAATGTTTATAGATACCATAGAGAAGTAGCCTGAAAAAAATTTCTTCACCCTCCTATAATGCCAAACAGACACTTCCAGCTAAATGATAATTTTTCTCTCCTTTGGTTTGACAAAGGTGGGAAAGGTGACTTTGAAAGCAAATAAATGATCCATTTGTTCAGGATTGGATATCAAGATACCCTCTTTACATTTAGATCACTTTTATTTGTGAATACTTGGGAATAGGCATGTCACTGCAGTGCTGAAAAGGAATATATATACATCATTTAAAATCATCTTATATTAAAAAGTTGTCTTTCATTCCTTGGCCATTTGCAAACTCCAGATCCTTCTTCTCACTTAAATTGCTGTAGAAATTACTCTCTCTATTCCTACCGCTGTACTTCTGCAAGGAAAGTGCAGATGGTTTCTGTGGAGGATGGGGATAACTCTAACTACTGTACCCTAAGTATAATCAGAGATGACTCAAATACAAGCCTGGAGCCAGCTACTGCATCATCTCCATGTTTCCCTGACTCAAAGAGAAGCAGTCTTCCTGCCTCTGGCTTGCCCTTTGTCCTCCTGCCAACTGACAGCTGTGGTGAGAAAGATTCTGTACTGACCCTTCCTCCCATAGTCTCCCTAATTATTAGTATGAATTGTGAGAATATAAAAAACAAGAATCCCATTCCACAATCTCAGTCATGTTAAGCAGCACTGTGTAGAGAGGAGCAAAACAGAACTTCAACAAATAGTCCTTTACTAGGCAAAAGCTATCCTGAGGTAACCTCATTCTAAATTGCTCAGTTACACTAATACAGGAATTTAAGAGAAATGAAAACATTAACACTGATTACAGCATCTCTAGAATATGTAACAAATTGTATATTGAAGATCCCCTGAAGAATGCCATCTCTCTCATGGATACAGACGGGTCTGTAAAATAGCTGTGGCATTTTAATGCTAGTGCATTCTAAAGTTCCAGATGACAGCTGCATAGCCAACATTTTAAAGTGATCAGAAAATTCATGCTACACAATGGTCACAGCTGGACCCATCGATCAAATTGTTTTTGCTCAAATGAGATTCAGTAGTTGTTAGATAATTAAACACTGCAAGTTCTGGACTTCAAAATTTTAGTCATGGGAGCTAGATTTGGAAGGAAACAAAATATAAAGCTTTCCCTGTTGTTTTAGCCTGAGATAAAGAGTCTTAAAGCCCTGCATGATTCTAGGACATTTAACAGTGTCTCCTTGCAGAGCTGTGCCCTATAACTGTTATTGGCTATATTGGTCGTTAAAATTGAGAATATTCAACTGTTGAGGATTGAATTAAAATACTAATATCCATTCTTGTGAAAGCAGAGTGTTCGGTATGATTAAGAGGTTTTTCTCCATTCACATGCAAGCTCCAAACTGAATTATCACGCAGAAAGAAGCTTGTGACCCCAGTGGTCTCATATATGATGAACACTGGTTCCACTACTTCCACATTTATGTGTAATATGTCAGTTAAGATGACTTTCACGGCTGGGCATGGTGGCTCCTTATAATCCCAACTCCTGGGGAGGCCATGGCGAGGGGATATCCTGAGCTCAGGAGTTCTAGGCTCTAGTGAGCTATGATTGTGCCACTGCACTCCAGCCTGAGCAACAGAGCAAGACTCTGTCTCAGAAAAAAAAAAAAAACAAAAACAAAAACAAAACAACAACAAAAAAAAACTTTAACTGGAGGACACACAGAAAACTCTGATTTTAATGGCTTAAATTATGACAGTATAAATTTTTAAAATCTGATATAAAGGAATGATCTCAAGTTCAGTACAATCAGGGTTCAGTTCTGCTTTCATGAGATTGTCTTGGCTCTGTCCTTCCTCTATTTTGTTTTGTTTTTAGCCAATAATTATTAACACTATCTAAGTGCCAGCCTTAGTTTAAGTGCCTCAGCTATGTTTTAATTCATGTATTCTTCACAATAGTCCTATGAGGTTGACTCCTTATTTTTATTTTTACAAATGAAGGAACTTTAAATACATATTAACTCTTGTATCCTCAAATATTCTACGAAATAAGCACTATTATTATCCATTTTACAGAATGGGGAAAGGAGGCAGAGAGAGATTAGCCAACTAACACAAGACCGTGTAGCTAGCAAGGGGCGGTGTTGGAATTTGAAGCCAGATTTTGATTCCAAATCCAGTATTCTTCACTATTAGGCCATCTAACCTCATTGTCTCAAGCTGTAACTGCAGCTGCAGGGATTCCTTTCATAGCTGACAGTGTTGGTGTACAAGAGTGGAGGGGCTCACTCTCTTGTTTACATTTTTAAGAGCAAAAAGATCTTTACCAGAGGATTCCCTGCAGAATTTCACTCAGGTCTCAGTTGCCAGGACTGTGACACTTGCCCAACCTGAATGATCAGCAAGGGGGACAGACCCACCATGATGGGCTCACGCTCTCACCACTCACTACTGAAGCCTGCTGGAGACGAAAATCCAGGGCAATATTAATGCTCTGCCAGCAAGAAAACAGGGCACAATGGATGCTTGCTTAACAAGCAAAGATGTTGCCTACAGGCATCCACTGTAATGCTTAGATTCAGAGAATATTGAAATGTGGGCTGAGCATAGGAAATCAAACACTCCTTAGCTGTCCTCTCTTTGGAATTTCAAATCATGAAATCATCGTGCCAGACAAATATCAGGAAAGAGTAGTGCCTGGAGCAATTTTATTCTGCCTTGAATACTTGTTACACCAGAAATTCATTCGTTCCTTTAGTACATATTTGTTGAAAACCTTCTATGTGCCATTTTTATAGTACTAGAAATACAATGGTAAACAAGCAGATATAGTCAGCCTTTGCGGAGTTTACATTGTATTAGAAGAAAAACATTAAGTAAATATATAAGTGAACGTTGATTGCAATTGCAGAGTAAAGCATTAGAGAAATGGGAGTGAGGTTAGTCAAGCAATGCTCTGAGAAGGTAACATTTGGATGGAGCCTTAAATTATATGAAAAGAAAAAAATGAAGGTGGTAGCTTGAGTGTTGGGCTTCAGGGCTCTGAGCACCAGCTACATCAGTTCCAATCCCAGCTCCGCAGCCACTTGTGCATAACGTCACAGCTCTGTACGTCAGGCTCCTCCACCAGAAAATAAAGACAACTCATAGATTTGTGGGGAGGATTAAATGAGTTAATACATTTTACAGTGTATGTGCTGCCTGGGTCCTGGGACATTGTGTGTCCTCAGCAAATATCAGCTGTTATTATTATCTCAGAAATACTGGTCCAGGTGCAACAAGTCTTTCTTAGTAAAGCTGTGCTTTAGAGGAACAGAAGCCGCTGGACTGGAGGGAGAGGGGTCGGCAGATGGCAGGAGCTTAAATGAACACAGAAGAATGTGATAGGAAATAAGGCCTGAAAGGGAGGCCAGGGCCAGATCACTCTGATCAGTAAGTGTCAGCTCTGGTTCTATGTGAAGGGTTACCTTGGTTTGAAATAAATCAGAATCTCTGGGGATGAAGTTTAGGCATCAGATTCTGGAGTTCATGAGTTGGATTCTGACCTTCAGCCAAAGAGAAAAATCACTGATCTGGTCCTTGGATGCTAAAGAAAGGAGTTTAAATTTCATTCCAAGCCATTGGGATGTTTGTGGTGTGCCACCCACTTCCTTCCTCAACCTCATTTCTGTGTGTCAAATTCTTAACTATCCTTCAAATATGGTACACTCTCTTCAATTAGAGGAGTCCTGGGACAGTCTCTCCCTCCCTGCACCCTCCCCCATTCTCTTACCTCTTGACAACACAATGCTGCACAGACTTTGCTGGAGTGTATACATGCTTATTCCTCACTAGAAGACAAAATGCTCAAAAGCAGGAGTCATTTATCCCCAAACAGTGTCTTGTCCATTAAGATACAATAAAGTATTTTAAAGAATACATTTAAGGACTTTGCTTAGAAACAATTGCTTAGACTGAAAGCTCATGTTACAACAAAGCCCCCATGCTTTAGTCAATCAAAGCACTCAATAAACACCCAACGGTTAGGCCCTGAAAAATAAAGAGACAAAGATGGCCTCATCAGTACAGCTATTCATTCAAATTGGGAACACCTAGAATGTCATAATACAATTAGGAACAAGACAAAACAGGAATAGAAGATTCATGTTTCAAATGTAATTTCTTCCACCAAGTTATGAAGCCATGAAATTATTTCCTCTAGCAATAGATGAAGTAACACATACATAATCAAAATTCTAACTTTTATATTATCATGGTATAAATAGTATCTAATAGTAATGGATTCAAGTTTAGAACAATTTCAAAAGTATCAATAAAAATTATGCAAAAATGATATTCATTTAAATGAATATAAAGCAGAACTCTTTGAAGCCTCAAGTGTACATGTACTTCATGGACAAAACTGAACCTAGTTTTATGTGCATAATTTATATGTATTCATCAAGTATCTGATTCTCGTTGCTGTGATTGACATCTGGTTTGTCATAAACTTACAAATGGACAAGCAGTGAATGGAAAATAAGGCAAAATTACTTTCTTGGACTCCTAAAGTGTTTTGTAATGTAATAAAAAAAGAAAAAATTAGATTGCCTAAGAAATAAAAGTAAATTTCATGAAGAACAGAGGCAGTCGCTTTACATAGGAACTTACCTTGAACAGCAGTCTACAAACAAACTAGAAGTTAAAAATGGCCTTGTGAGTTCAGGGCTGGTAAGCACTGAAATATCTGGCCAACTCTAGTTCACATTGTGATATATAGTTCTATTGGGTACGGACTGTCAAACTGAGTTAGTGACAATGAAAGAAAATGGGAGATGGACTTTCAGATGTTCTCATTCAGCTGAAAAGAAAAAATACAGTTCAAAGAGCTTTTTCTCGCTGAGCTTTTCAAATAACCGCTCAGTAGGAAGGACATATTGCTTGGAAGGGAGGGCTCATAGGAATACTCAGAAAACCTGATAGCTACCATCTTTTTTAAAAGGTTGCTCCTGTCCTTTCATCTCAAAATGAGTAAACAAGTGCTAAAGATAATACTATCACCCCTTTCATATTGTCACTTGACTGGTGATGTGAATTTAAATATGTGGTTTTAAGCAGTTTCATCCAACCAACTCTGCATTAACCAATTCATGATCTCCAGCCTCTTTCAATACACAGCAGCCCACGATGGCCACAGCCTGCAGCCTTCTGCAGACATTAGGTCAGGAATAGCAATACAAGTTTCCCTTAAAGTTGAAAGCAGAGGCATTCAAGTTAATCTAGGTGGGATATTTGTAACTTCTTTTCTTCTACACATAGAACCAAATCTAGAATTACTGTGGTAAAATGCAAATGTAAAATTTAGACTAAAATTTTCTGAAGTTCAACTTTCATACAAACTATATTTGTATATATTATTTATTAACAACTCTAAGTCACCTCCCATCTGTCAAATTCAGACATTCATACAGTATGTGGCATTCAGTATTTTGAGCAACCTCATTTTGCTTGGTCTTCTGACCAATGACTTCATTTTGGAACATCACCTTCTTTGTCAATAAATCAGCATCTGCGTCATTATTTGGATGATTTTCTTGTTCATTGGGTTTTATAAAGCATTTGTTCCTATACCGTCATAAAGATAGAATGGAAAATAAAAATAGAACTACTGATGCTTATAAGAAGAAGGACAGCCACAAAAACAACAAGGACGGATAAGATTAAGCTTATCTCAGCCGGGTTCGGTGGCTCACGCCTGTAATCCTGGCACTTCGAGAGGCATAGGCAGGTGGATCATTTGCGGTCAGGAGTTTGAGATTAGCCTGGCCAACATAGTGAAACCTCATCTCTACTAAAAATACAAACAAAAATTAACCGTGTGGTAGTGGCTCATGCCTGTAATTCCAGCCACTCGGGAGGATGAGGCAGAAGAATCGTTTGAGCTTGGGAGGTAGAGGTTGCAGTGAGCCGAGATCGTACCACTTGCAAACCCATCTGGGAGAGTGAAACCCTGTCTCATAAATATATATATATATATAATATATACATTGTATTATATATTATTTATTATATTCAGTATATTTTATATATTACTATTATATTTATGTATATATTAAGCTGGTCTCCTGCCTCAATAAATCCACTCATCAGGCCTCCAGTTAGGGTCTAATTGTGAAAACAGAATCAAAATGTAAGACTTGTATGGAATACTAGAAGTATGCCTTCTAAAGTTTTATCTTAAATCTTCTGGGTATAATTACAGACTTTATTTATGTTTCTTTCCCCCCCTTTTATTGGTCTGAAGTACAGATGTGAGTTAATTCAACCTCTCGATTTCTAATACATTGTTAATAAAGTCTATATTGACCCCCTCTTTTGTTTTATTCATTTTTTTCCTCTTCAACTCAGAGAGGTCTTTCTGGGTGCTGATGAGAGACTACTGCTAGGAGGTCAGCTATTTACTGCTTGGAGTGAATCCCAGGTCAAGTAAAAAAATAAGGTCCAAATGAATATAAATGTTATGACTAAGAGCATATGAGTTCTTAAGATAGAAAATTACTGAATATCTGTAGTGTAAGAGAAAATGTCCTTGGTTGGTTCCAAAGTGAAGGGTAATAAAATACGGAATGTAGAAGAGGCATTTGAGACTTAGGTCCAACATGAATGCACTGGTAAGACTTAATCAGATATTGAACACAGAGTCAAATATTCACTCTCAAAATTGGGCAATTATCAAACTTGGTGAAGCTAAGCGAGTAGATAAATATCAGAAAAATTGATCTGTGTTTTTAGGATGATGGAATTCTTCAGATGGGAATATCTGAATAAACCACTCGCTCAATGCTTGCTGTCAGAATTGTTCTATTAAAATCTCCAGCATAAAAACATTTTTAAAAGGCTGTCTTCTCTGCCCAACCTACATTCTGCCTCCTCCTTCTCCCACCATTCACTTTTCAAAATGGACATTGAAATATGACCTCCGAAATCTGAACCAGAAGCAAACAAAAAGGAAACCAGTCATTCAGAGTGAAAACGTGTCAGAAGAGAAGGTTTGAGTCAAATCCAGGTGGCGATGTGCCATGAAATACTAACAGAACTCTTCATTTTCAGGAGACAGCAAGAACAGGCAGTGTTTATAACGACGCATTAACATCTGTCTGCGAATATCATCTCCATGGCACCAAAGTACACCACCCAAACAAAGAAAATTCACAGTAAAGGCAAAACTGTACCATTTTGTTTTTAAATAGGGAATTAGTATTTGAACTGACAAAGAACCATCATATACCATTGACATCAACTAAAGTATACTATACCATAATGTGTCTTTTCATACTAGATTAGACACAATTAAAGCAGACACAACAGAAGTTTTACTATGAAAAATGTCTCACAGTCCACCACAGTGGGTGGCAGTAGAGTACAACTGGAATAAGTACTGCCTTTGACACTATATTTACCTATATTTAATACCAGATTTATCATTCATTAGCTTTGTGTCCCTGAACAAGTTTTAATTTCTCTCAGCTTCAGTTAAATTGAGGAGAGTAATACACTGTTCACTGTAGGAATTAAATGAGGTAGCAGACATAGACCCCTTACACACTACTTACCTATTAATGTCTGTGCAATAACTGTTAAGTGTTCTTTCTGCTTTCCTTACAAAATCATCTCCATTACTTTGATCTAACTTCATTATTCCACATTCATTGTGAAAGCAGTTTTTTGGGGCTATGAAAATGAAATGGCTTTATATTTTTTCAGTCACTACTCTCAGCCCATGTCTCTTGAATTCCCTTTCCCATCCTTGAATGTCATCTTGGGCAGATTTTAGAACTTTCTGAATATCTTTCTGTTTAGAATTAACAAATTAGAATTCAGTCCTGTGCATATTAAAATTCCAGTCTCATGTCTGATTCAAAGCTTTCCCTTCTGCCATCTCCGGCTATGCATGTGAAGTGAGCGAAGAAAAGGGACATGTTTTGCTCTTTCCCTATCTCCTCCATGCCGTTGACAACTTTGAGTCCTGGATGATTGTGACCAGGAGGCTGGATTGTGGGGAGCAGGGAGACATCATTGTTTGACAGGACTCAGCTGCGGGGCTCCCGGTCTGGGTCGTTGTGGCCCCTCCAGCTCTCACTGACTGGCTGTCCAGCCTTCTGCGAGGCAGACCCCCGTGCTGACCCTGTCCTTGAGCACATGTGTGTGATCCGTGGAAGGCCTTCCATGGGCTCCTGGAGCACAGTTCTCCGAGATGAGAAACCTGAGTCTAGTCCAGTCTCCAGTCCCAGACCCTCATAGTCCACCCTGAGCCCACTACTAGGCTCCCCTCATGCAGTGGAAACTCCCTCTGGAGGGTTCCACTTGACTCATGAGAAACACACTTTCTTGCCATGCCAGAGTTGTGGGTGCCCCCTGCCTTATTCCTCTTCCCTCTCTCCATCCTGCCTTTTCCCCTATTCAGGAAGGCATAAGGAGAAAAGCAGGAGTGTGGGCTAACCAGGCATCCGAATGCAAATCAGAATACAAGGCTTCACTTCTTTCCATTTTTTGCAGACAATCCCTCCATTTTTCGCTCCCTCCTCATGAATCTTCACTGCTGCCAGTAAACCTGAGCATTGGGAAGGGAGCGCCTCTTCCTTAGATGAGGATGAGGGACTCAATACTCTGCACTAACACTGTAGTTCCTAGAAGACTGGCGACTTTTTCCTCCCCTCCTGGGGCACCTCCTCATATAGTCTTGGAGGGGTTCCCCTTTTCATGGGGCTGACTCTGCAGGTGTCTGGTTGCAATGGTTCACGGTTGTCTTTACAATGTAGGGTAGGTGACCTTGCTAGTTTTCAGGCTTGAATTCAGGCTAACAACTTTAGAGTAAAGGGAGAAATTTTCATCAGTGCTGAGTTGCAAATGGGAAATAAAAGCCTGAGAAACAATCGAATTGAATAAATGGCAAGAAGCACAAACATTAGGCGTACACAGATTCTGCTTTTTCCTCTGTGATGTGGTCACAAACTTACTCCAGCTACAACTTTGTAACTATCCTAGTCTTCACAGCTCCCACACAAGGCAGTAGAAAGACTTCGGTCTATTATTTCTGCTCTCCGGCTCTCCATCATGTTCCTTCTAGACAGCATTTGATGTGTGAGTGCAAGGACATGTATGGGATTGTGAGGAGGCACAGGGAATAGACCCTCGGGTCTGTCCTGTGTCCTTGAGGTCCATGCCAGTCCTGGCTCTACCTCTGATATTTCTTGGGGAGTACATACCCTGGTTTCTTCTCTGGATGTTCTGATTAGCATCTGTGGCTGAATCAGCAGTTGACTAACGTGCAGTGCTCCACTCATTTAGGGCCAGCCACCTCTCCCTGCAGATCCACACTTTGCTTGGCTTGTGCAAGGCTGGATACACATTCTCTGTCAGGTATCTCACCCCGATAGCCTGTGAGGCATGTAATTCTACCATCTTAATGATGCAGGCTTCCCTGTCCTCTATGGAATTGTTTTAATAATAAAGTGTATTTTTTCTATCAATTCCCTACACTGATAATTTTCCTTTGGACATTTCCAATAACTATTGGGCTAAGAGAGTGATCTATTAAAGATTTAATTCCCTGAGATGGTTCAGGACAATCAGAAAGAAGCCATTATTGTGTACTTTGTCATTTTGAATAGGCATTTTATTACATTATTTGTTGCTTCAACATTTTAAAATTTTATTTTAATTTCAATGGTGTTTGCAGTACAAGTTACATGGATAAGTTCCGAGATTTTGGTGCACCTGTCACCTAAGCAATGTAAACTGTACCCAATGTGTAGTCTTTTATCCCTCACCCCCCTCCCAGCCTTCCTGCCGAGTCCCCAAAGTCCACTGTAACATTCTTCTGTTTTGCATCCACATAGCTTAGCTCCCACTTATAAGTGAGAACATACAATATTTGGTTTTCCAATCCTGAGTTACTTCTCTTAGAATAATGGCCTCCAGTCCATCCAAGTTGCTACAAAAGACATTATTTCATTCCTTTTTATGGCTGATTAGCATTCCACAGTGTATATATACAACATTTTCTTTATCCACTCATTGGTTGATGGACATTTAGGTTGGTTCCATATCTTTGCAATTGCAAATTGTGCTGCTATAACCATGTGTGTGCATGTGTGTTTTTCATATAATGACTTATTTTCCTTTGGGTAGGTACTTAGTAGTGAGATTGCTGGATCGAATGGTAGTTTACTTTTAGTTTTTTAAGAAATCTCCAGTGGATCACGAGGTCAAGAGATTGAGACCATCCTGGCCAACATGATGAAACTCCGTCTCTACTAAAAATACAAAAATTAGCTTGGCATGGTGCTGTGTGCCTGTAGTCCCAGCTACTTGGGAGGCTGAGGCAGGAGAATCACTTGAACCCAGGAGGCGGAGGTTGCAGTGAGCCGAGATCACGCCACTGCACTCCAGCCTGGTGACAGGGTGAGACACTGTCTCAAAGAAAAGAAAGAAAAAGAAAAGGAATCTCCACACTGTTTTTCTTAGTGGTTGTACTAGTTTACTTTCCCATCAGCACTGTAAAATATTCACTTCTCATCACATCCATACCACCATCGACTGTTCTTTGACTTTCTAACAATGGTCATTCTTGCAGGAGCAAGGTGGTGTCGCGTTGGTTTTAATTTGCATTTCCCCGATAATTAGTGAAGTTGAGCATTTTTTTTTATATGTTTGTTGGCTGTTTATGCATCTTCTTCTGAGAACTGTTTATTCATGTCCTTTGACCACTTTTTGATGGAATTTTTTTTTTTCTTGCTGATTTGTTTGAGTTTCCTGTAGATTCTGGATATTAGTTCTGTGTCAGATGCATAGTTTACAAATATTTTCTCTCACTTTATTGGTTGGTTGTTTACTCTTCTGATTATTTATTTTGCTGTGCAGATGTTGCTTCAATTTAATATGAACAAAAATCTTACTAGAATATGACAGTATTGTCCTCATTAAAATAGAGAAATGGTTTTTTAAAGTTTTCAATTTTTTTAAAGCTGGCAATTGTGTTGGCATTGTCTTGAGAGGTGTCTCTAATAGATATATATTATGAAAATCTACTATACAGAGAATAAAAGTGACACTTAAAAATAATCCCAATCACTACAGAAACTAAAAATCCCACCATAATACACAAAAGTTTATTCCTTTTTAGATTTTACAAATACATCATCTGTACTTTGATAGTTGAAAAAAAATTTACATTTAACATCTAGGAACTTATGCAGTTGAGTTGAAGTTTTTTTTTTTTAAGAAATTACATTAATATCATAAAAATCAGCTCATAATAAAACTAGTGCCATTATTCTCGTAGCCCCTTTAATTCATATTACAGTATAAACTATATAGTGTATAACTTTAAAAAACCTCAGAATCAATACTTCAGAGTTACAGGTGGGGTAGATTTTAAAAGTATTTGTGTCCCAAACTATCTTTCAAAATGTGACTATGTTTATTTAACTGGTTTATTTTTAGTGTTACTAAAATGTTCCAGGTTCGGGATAATTATGCTACTTTAAAAAAATGAAAGCATCAGTTACTGATGTGTGCAATGATCTTATAGGTCAAACAATCACATAAAAATGTTTCAGAAACTCCGGATTGTCTGAATTTTCAGAGGAGTAAAATAATTTGGCCTTTAGTTTAGATTTCTTTTAATGCATGTACTAACTACAGCTTTTCTTCAATGTGTGATACATACTTATTGCTTGTTTTAGAGACCAAAATTCACCTCTTCCAAAAGGGTGATTATTAGCCTAGCTGGAAAGAAAGACAGGATTCATTTAAACAGAGAGTCTTTGGCCAGGTCTGTAATAGCAAAGTGAAGTGTAGAAGAGAGGCAATCAGCAACAATGACTTAATACTCACTTTCCACAAACCTTTCTAGCATGTCCCATGGATAACTTTAAAGAGAGCAACAGTCTCTGCCTTCACGGTATTGAAAATTAAATAGGAAACCTAAATAAAAGCATCAATACATATGAAGAAAATGCCAGCAATTTGGAAACATAGACAAAGGCAGCCAACATAGCCTTTATTTGTAGCACACATGAATTTTTTTTTTTTTTTTTAGAGAGAGTCTTGCTATGTTGCCCAGGCTGGAATGTAGTGGCATGATCTCTACTCACTGCAACCTCTGCCTCCTGGGTTCTAGCGATTCTTCTGCCTCAGTCTCTTGAGTAGCTGGGATTACAGGCACCTGACACCATGCCCAGCTAATTTTTGTATTTTTAGCAGAGACAGGGTTATGCCATGTTGGTCAGGCTGACCTCAGGCTGACCTCAAACTCCTGACCTCAGGTGATCAGCCCACTTCGACCTCTCAAGGTGCTGGGCTTCCAGGTGTGAGCCACTGCACTCAGCCAGCATGCATGCTTTCAAAGATAAGAATATTGCTCTAATTCTTTCTTTACCTGTTTGGAAGAGACAGAGTCTAATAAACAAGAATGTAGTACAGAAAAAAATCATAGGATTCATCTATTATAATACAAAGGAATAAGGAGAGGTTTTCCACATTAGAAGTATCAACAGTTTCATACATAACTGTACATGGGACATGTACTATTCTAAAGAGCTCACTGGGAAAATCCAATTCTGTAATCACAAATGTTCAGATACCAGTGTCCTGGTAAATTATACTTATCTATCCTTTCCTAAAATAGAATCTTGCCACAGAATTGCTTTATGGCATTAAAAAAAAAAATACAGTGGCTCAAAGACCAGAGTTGCCCCTATCCAACCTGGTTGTTTTTAGATATTGTCATCAGTAATTTCCTACAGTCATCCTATAGAGCTCTAGCAGGTTATTTAAATAAATGCATAGTCATTATATCATTTTTGTCAATAATATTCAATATTAATTCCTATAAACACTCTTTCTATTAATCATTTTATCTTTTCTTCAATAAATTCACTATGTTATTTATGGTACTTTATCAGTTGGTGAATTAATTAGGTTTCTTCTGAATTAATCAGGTTTCTTCTGTAACCCGATTTTTCCAGGGATTACATCAGGTAATGTCCAGGGGTTATAAAAATAATTCTTTCTCCACACTCCTATGTTAGTGGAGGATCTGCCACTGGGCTCATCTCAATTGGGCTTGCGAAGGCTTTCAGCCCTAGCATGGATCACAGGCCTCAAAAAGGGTTTACATTTCAGCACCCAGGCTGAGAAAACAATAATTCCCTGAGACGTGTTTCTCTTGTGGCAAAGGGCAGATATCCCAGGAGCATTGGGGGTAATTTTGTGTGTCTCTCAAGGCATCAGTTTGGTACAAGCACATAATCATTTCTGGTCACTATTTCGTTAGCCAAAACAGTTATCACTTGACCAAGCCCAAAGTCAATGGGGTGAGGAAATAGACTCCACCCACAGGGAAGCTATGGAAGATAGGGGAGAGAAGGGAAAATTAGGGACTCATAATACAATCTACCCCAGGTATGTAAGTAAAGAGAGGGAGAATAAAACCTAGTAGCTCATAATAACTTATAAACACTCTGCTAGAAAATCATGAGGTCAGGATGTGGCAGTTTACACTGGTTAATAAGGATGACTCAGGCTCATCTGATGCAGGCCAGGGAAGCCCCTGACCAGTTACGTCTTTCAGGCACTGATAGGGATGCTTCCATGGCTCGGTTACATAGCACAGCCTCTTGGTCTTCATTTGGTTTAGTATTCTGGCAATGATTTACCAAACAGCAGCTTTTCTTCTGGGTTTAGCTCTGGGTTTAGTTCACCCTCACATATTCACTTACCGAACCCTTTATTTTTACTCACTCAGCCTGGGTCAGGTGCTCCCAATAGCCAAGCCCTCACCATAAGCATCTGGCACCGAGAACCTGACAACCACGACTACAGAGTGTTTCCTGACTTTGAATGACCCAGCTTCTTGTGGAGGATAGTATTTATTCTCAAAATAGGAAAGTCATAAGTCAGCAAAATGTTATGAATCTAGACTACTTAACCAATATACTAAAAAATACATGATCTGATTTTATATACTACATTTTTATTTAAAACAAAGGTTGAGTATAAGCTGTTGGGCTTCCTAAATACCAGATAAGCCACGAAATGTAGTAGAAAAAGATAGTTTACGCTTTTATCGTGGCCTCTGTCGTTAAGATTTACAGTTACTTTTCACATGACATACATCCCTATATTTGATACTTTGGTAACCTCACTCAAATGATGGCAAATATGAACTTTAAGGGTTTTTTATAGTCCTATTCAACTGATATTAAGTATTTGAGACATTACGAAATTATCTTTTTTTTTTTTTTTTTCCTGAAACAGAGTTGTGTTCTTGTCACACAGACTGGAGCACAATGGCACGATCTAGGCTCACTACAACTCCCGGGGTTCAAGTGATTCTCCAGCATCAGCCTCCAGAGTAGCTGGAATTATAGGCATTCACCACCATGTTCAGCTAGTTTTCATATATTTAGTAGAGACAGGGTTTCGCCATGTTGGCCAGGCTGGTCTCGAACTTCTCAAAATTATCTTTTTAAATTAAGCACATACATATATCTTATTCATAAAGAATCCCAGTACCATATACATACAACTCTTCTAATTTGAAAGTACAGAAATTCCATAAAATTTTGGCCAATAAATTTAAATAATGGCAGTATCTGATTTAAAGAACATTAGTTAAAGTTGTGCTTTTTAATTTAGTCTCGAATCATTTTCAGATTAGCATCTTAAAGAAGTCTTATTCTCATGACTGCATTTTCCTATAAATTGTTCATTGAATCAAAGGCCAGTCATTTCAGAGAACACTTAGTGACCATCTACTATGTATTAGGAACCGAGTACTCAAAACGTAAAGGTCAGCAGTACCGACAGCTTCAGCCATCGTAGACAATAGAGTTTACAGATATTGTCTGCCAGTGATATCGACAGAAAGAGCAAACCAAATTAAAAAGAAAGGCTGGGTCCAGTGGCTCACACTTGTAATCCCAGCACTTTGGGAGGCTAAGATGGGTGGATTACTTGAGCCCAAGAGCTGGACACCAGCCTGGGCAACGTGGCAAAACCCAAGCTCTACAAGAAATACAAAAATTAGCTGAGGGTGGTGGCACATGCCTATAGTCCTAGCAACCCAGGAGGCTGAGGTGGGAGGATAACCTGCACCCAGGGAGGTGGAGGCTGCAGTGAGCCTTAATCACACCGCTGCTCTCCATCCTGGGTGACAGAGTTAGACCCTGTCTCAAAAAGGAAAAGAAAATATATTTCTGGATAAAGTTTTACGGAGAATATAAACCGGGAAACAGGATAGAAAATGACTCGCTGGATGTGCTCCACTTGAAATAGGGAGATCAAGGAGGACACCTGAGTGAAATCTAAAGGAAAAATAAGAGAAGCAGCCAGCAATGTGGGATACTGTGAAAAGAGATTTCTAGGCTGTGCAGAAAAGAGGAAAGAGGCTGTCATGTGTGAATGAGCCTGTGGTGTTCGAGAGACATGGGGAAAAAAGGCTCTTGCCTGACACCCACTGAGCAAGGGTGAGCGTGGTACCTGGGGGTTCAGGGGAGCGGGGAGGGGCCGGGTCTCTGAGGGAGTTTTGACGTAGATGATGGTGACTTCCAGAGAAGCTGTGTGCCCATGAAGAAACAGCAAATACTGCATTTCTAAAAATCACTCCCCAACCGTTCAGTAACTATGCATACCAGAAGTAAACCACCCTTTGGTTCTTATTTTTATACTCCGTAAAAAATGGAAATCTTTAGTCATAGTACCAATATAGATTTTAATAGATTTATTTAATCAAAAATCTCAAGATCTAACATATTGACTGAAAACTAACATATATTAAGCCTCTTTATTTTATGTTAATCATACATGGAACTTGCTTTGTCCTTTGTCCTAAAACTATAATATGCATACCTTTGTGGCTGGACAAAGTGGTTTCCTAGCAACAAAATGATAAGCGCTTTCTTTGCAAGAAACTAATCACCTTAATATAGATGGAAGAAAAAACGCTGGCACTCCAGTAGAAACAAAAATTCTTTCACAAGATAACTGATGGAATGTATGTATTCACCCATTCAACACAAATTTATTAAATGCCTACTAAACACCAAACACAATGATGACCATTGAGGCCATTGAGGACTAAAAGTTAGTGCCTAGCACGATGTAGGGGTTCCATGTTTACCAGATTATTTGTTGAATTAGTATATAATCCTAATTCATAAATTATTGTACAAATGGTTCTCTAGTTTCAAATGAAAATACATTGAAAACAGTATAACGGTCTGTATTAGGGTTCTCCAGAGAAACAGGACCCATAAGATATACACATGTATATATAGAGGGAGATTAAAAGGAATTTCCTCATGGAATGATGAAGATCTGGAGGGCAGGTCGGCAAGCTGGAGGCCCAGGTGAGCTGATGGTTTAGTTCCAATCTCAGACAGAAGGCCTGAGAACCAGGAGAGTCTATGGTAAAGCTCTAGTCCAAAGGCCATCTGACTAGAGCCCCAGAAAGAACTGATCGGTTGGAGGGCGAACGCAGGAAGAAAGCCTGTGTCCCAGTTAGAAGGCAGTCAGAGGGGAGGACTTCGCTCTCACTCAGGGAAGGTTACCCTTTTGTCAGAGTCAATAGATGAAGCTGCCCATATCATCAGGGCTATCATCTTGAATTCAAATGTCCCATTCAAAACCACCCTCACAGAAACACCTAGAATAATGTGTAATCAACTCTCTAAGCATCTGATGACCCGGTCAAGTTGACACATAAACTACCCATCACAGTGTCCTATTTCTGAGGCTGATGAACTAATACAGATGAGTGATAATGATGACAGTAGAAAGGAAAGATCTGCAAAGAATGAAAAGATATTAAAGAGGTAGAGAGAAATGGAGAGGGTTGTATTATAGAGTAAGCATATTCTATTTATCCAGATAATCTGTTTATTTGAAGTTTGAGAAGGGATATGTATGAGAAAGACTGTAGTTGCAAAGTTAAATCATCCCTCCCTCCAAAGCACTCTCACTGTAGTGCTGATGGGGGAGAGTATGGATTTGTTTGCATGATTCTGGCTTTATATGTGAATGGATCTGTTTGACTATGGAATTGGGGTGGGAATTATGAGAAAAAGTAGGTTAAAGGAAGCTAGAAGATTTCTAGCCAAAACCAGTAAGAACCCTTCTCTTGTTTGCTGCTGCTTCTTGGAGACAGTGCTGCACTTTCAAGGCAGCTCACAAACACACGGTTGTGAGCAAAATATTAATAACAACCTTGAAAAATCATGCAGTTAACTCTTGTGCTTTCAAGAACATACTTAAGTCCTTTTAGAAATAAGATTCTTTTTTATTTTTCTCTTTCTTCAGAAAGGAACATTCCTCTTGCTAATTCATTATCAGAAATATTCGATTGCCTCTAAAGTATTGTCACACAAAACATTAGTGCTTAATAAAAAGTCTCTTAAAGTAACTAGGTGCTCCAATAATGCAATTATTATTGCTACTGTTAATGCTGTTGAATGGTTCTTTGCTCTACCTTCAAAAGACATCAGTTGTGTGATTGGACTTGCTAATTGTCCTCCTCAGACCTCAGTTCTTTCAATTGTAAAATTAAAGTTTGGATAGGAAGATAATTATGGAGCCTTCTAGTTTTAATTTTGTACCCATGATTTTTACAGCTTTCATAATAGATTTTTTTTTTCCTCCACTTAGGCGATGCTCTTCGTCTTAAAAGGTACCATGCTGCCCTCATGTGGTCAGACTTCAAATAACACACAAATGATGACTAAAACTGGTAAATGCATTTTTAAATTTTGTTTTAATGAATGATGAATGAAATCTTATATTTGAGCTTAAATTTCACAAACAGTCAATACTCAAATCAATTTGAATCATCTATTTACAAAAGTACCAAGTATTAACTCACTCATAGTGATGTAAGATTTTGATGTAGAAATACTATTACAAATATGAATACCAATAGTAGTTAATTTTAATGCGCACTAGCATGTGCTAGGAACCACAGGCATTTTACATATCTCATCTCGTTTGATTTTTCTAAGATAGGTTTTTTTAATCTATTATTTGTCAGATGAAGAAATTAAACTACTTTTGGGGAATGGGCCAAGACATCACAACAAATAAAATGGTAAGGCCATCATCAGACTCAAGTTGTGTGACTCCATAGCCCAAACTCTTTCATCACTAGCTTTCCACTCAATCATTTCATATTTATAAGAGCTCATTCTCTAACAGGACCACGTTCCTCTTTCCAGGACATATTCACAAGGAAGTGCACATAGAAAGCTTGAAATGTGGTGAGGTAACATGTGAAAATTGCATTAACAGAACGTCTGATATAGAATTAGGAGCTCACAGAATGTTCAATTATTTTTTAATTATGTACAATACTCTTTCATTTAATGATTAATATTCACCATGTTGGTTAGGCTGGTCTCAAACTCCTGACCTCGGGTGATCCACCCGCCGCAGCCTCCCAAAGTGCTAGGATTACAGGCATGAGCCACTGCACCCAGCCCTATATTCACTCTTAATCATGGCATGAATAAAGAGATAAAGCATGTTGCCATAACAAATGAGTACCAGTTTTCTAAGCAGTTCTAACTTTATCACTTGTGAGTGTGAATAGATCTATTTGAAGTTTGTAATTCAGGAAAACGTTTACAGGTTTATAACTTTATGTATGACTTCCTGGGATAGATGAACAATGACTGTGTTTTAAATTCCATAAAGGAAAATAAATGGAGTAAGTCAAGTTTTAAAAGTGAGAGGGGCTTATCCACTCAACAAGGCACCCAAAAATATCAGAAGGCGGTGGACAGTAGGAAGCGGGATACTGTGCAAACCCCTGGTTCTCCAAGGGCCAGCTCTGTGATTTTAGGAGCATGTTCATCTTATTAGGAAACTTCTCATCTGCAAATTAAAGAGGCAGGCTATAGGATTTGGACATGCTCTGCTAGCCTCCACATTCCATTTATTTCGTAATCCTAAAAGTCTTAGGTTCTGAGCCACGTTCTTTCCTTGCGCCGCTTTGTTGAATTATACCAGTCACTCCCTGGCTGTGTGGATTAAGCTTCAGAAAGCCCCCATGAGAGGAGAACTTGCGCTTGGTTAGGCTTTGTTTAACTTGCTTTCCTATTTCTTAACCACCTCGGTAAGACTTGAAGTTAATGGTCTTATCTCTGCCCATTATAACCGAATGCCAGAGCACGTGCCATCAGAGCCTCTTCTTAAAGCACTGTGCAGATACAGGAAGCTAGCAATTCTACCCCAGTTACTATTCTCTCTCCCCAAATTCCACGGCAGAAATCATGCATCCCTCCCTGCCACGCATATTACCTCTCTTTTCTATTCCAAACCCCCAAACCTTATTTCCCAAAACATCTCTAACCTTAGAAACATAACCTTAAACAAAAATTCTCTGAGTTTCCTGGATCAGCGATAATATCTAGAAAGAAATTATGGCTAGGGATGAATTACTGTATTTATAAAACCTAAACAAGTAAAGTCATTAGAAAAGTACCATATTTCTCCAGTATTAATGATAGCTATCTCTAATTGATATAATTATTAATGCAATGTTAGCAAAGAAAATCTTTAAGAAGCAGAACAGACAGGGAAGGGCTATGATCCTCAAATATAAAATTATTTTTGTCCCAGGACCTATCAATGAAGAGAGTAAAGTCTAATAATGTTGATCCTAAATCTTACCACAAAAGGAAACTGTATCGCCAATTATAGTTGCCATTATGAATGAACGCCTATGATGCAAGCATTCTGTATTCATTGTCTCTGACCTTCAGAACACAAACAGAGCTAAAAATTATCATTTCCAATTTACAGGTAATGAAATAGAAGCTCAAGAAGGATAACTAACATTCTGAAGGTCACAAAAGCCAGTAAACAAACAAGCAGAAGAACCCATGCTAATTGGAATTCAATAATGTGTTGTATCTACTATATTATGTCATTTGACATTACCTGGGGTCTTAGCCCGAAGATTACCTTAGAGACTATGAGGTGGCCCACTATGATATTTAAAATGATGATCAAATAAAAATCATTTAAACCAAATAGTTCTTCAAAGCAATGAAACATACTTTGTTTTTTTTTGTTTGTTTTTTTTTGTTTTTTTTTTTTGACAAGGTCTCACTCTGTTGCCCAGGCTGGAGTGCAGGGGTGCAGTCTTGGCTTTCTGTAGCCTTGATCTCCTGGGCTCAAGAGTTCCTTCCACCTCAGCCACCCGAGTAGCTGGGACTAGAGGTTTGCACCACTACGCCCGAAATAAAATTTTTCTAGAGCTAACTGCTTCTGTGGCTCTTTCGCATATGCTGCCTGAGCTACAGGGTTTTCTGTAATTGTTAGTTGGAAGGCAGGATTTACAATTAAGATGGGTCACCTTCTTTTATGTGAATTCCATCTAAAGCCAGTTTTGTCTATGTGTATGTCTTCCCTGGGAGTCTTGCTTTCTCTTGCATCCCTCCTTTGGGATAATGTGATTTTTGCTCAGGCAACAGAAGTCAAAAGGTGTGTAATTCTTGCAGACTCCATCTAACTTGAGGGAAACGGAGGGCTGTTAAAGCAGAATGGAGCATTAGCATTAATGACATGCATTAGTGTTAATGACACCTTCAAGATATCGGAGTTGCTTTCTTAGATCATGAAAATGACAAATTTTGGCTCTTTAAAATTTTTACATGAGTAGGAAAGGGAGTTTTGGAGCCTACAAAATAGTAGTCATGTCAAAAGTGTTGTTTTTGCCTACTGATCCCAGATTTTTCAGAAGTACTTAAGACTGTGGAATAGTCTAAGTCTATGAGGGGAGAAGTGATGCGATTGTGCTCTGAGTAGTTAATAATGGTTCTAAGATAAACCCATTAGCGCTGTCTCCACAGTGTGTAATGGGACTGAGCTAAAGCATGTGTCGGCTCACATTTATTCAAATGTCAGCAGAATAGAAATGGATTGAGGTTTCCATAGAAACTGCTCTTGAGTTCAGGTGTTTCTTGGGGCTTTTTGTTCCATTAACTGTTTGGAGAAAGAGGTATACGTTATGGCTTTTCATTTATGCTATTTACTTTGTCGTTAGAAGTTGGCTGGTGGAGTTACCATGTCCTTTGTTTTATGGCATTTTTGCGAACCCCTCTTACAGCCTTTCCCCTCCAGCTGAGAAACGGGAAGGAGCAATTTCTACTACCCGACAAATCCTGCCCCTTAGCAGTGTCTGTTCAGACAGCATTTCTTCAATTTCAGCCAGAAAGGAAGTTTGAACATCTCTTACCTAGAAATTTATGTAATTCATTTTCTTATTCAAGATTTACATTATCCCTATGGAATGTCACCATTATAAGACGTTAAGAACAAAGCAATGACTATGAACTTAATTAACAACCACAATAAAAAAAGGATTTCTTGGCATTAGTAAAATATTCAGGTGTAAAATCTAAGATTAAAGATAATCAACCTTTTCAACTCACACACAATCCAAATAGCTTCCTGAAGAAATAATGTCCCTTCCCATGATATAGGAAAAAAATTAAAAAGGGGGGAAAAAAAACCCTGAACAATTCAACTCAGAGGGACTACAATGACTCATGTCTATTACTGAATGTCACGCTTGCCTGTAAATTAAACTAGAACATAAAAAGCGCACAGTGTACTACCAAAGGTATGTTAATAAAGAAAAGCCAATATAAAATAGAAATAGTAATGACAAATAGTAAGATAGGCCTTGGAGTTGCCTAGAGCAGGCTGGTGTAGCAGAAAACCCAAGCATGAGCTCTGAAGTCTGACAGCTCAATTTACATCTCACCATGGCCACTTACTACTTAGGATCTTGAATAAGACCCTAATCGCTACACATGTCAGTTCCCTCATGTGTAAAGTGAGAACAATAACGTCTACCTTGCTGGGTTGTTGTAAGGATTAGCGGTAATAGACATGGTTCCTTCTTATCAGTGTATTAAATATCTGAAATCCTGCAATCACGAGGTTGTGGGGATGCAAAATTCTTCAAATCGTGAAAAACTCACTAAATACCTAATCTCTTATACAACTGGTATTCATTCCAATATTTTCCCCAGATTGACCCTAGCATTTTTCTCAGTTTATGTTTCAAATTATTGAATAATCTCTAGCTGATTATATGAGGTTTCCAATATCTCACGCACTTAGTACTTAACTTTCCTCTGCCTCAGTTTTCTCGTCTATAAAACAGAAATGATGATAATACTACCTTCTGCAAGGAGGAATTAAGGTTAATATTTGCAAAATGCTTAGTACAGTGGTAAATCATAACAAACACATGAATGTGTTGTGTATCAAGTAAAAATAAAAACAAGGCTGGGTGCGGTGGCTCACATCTGTAATCCTAGCACTTTGGGAGGCTGAGGTGGGCAGATCACCTGAGGTCAGTTGTTTGAGACCAGCCTTGCCAACATGGTGAAAACTCGTCTCTACTAAAAATACAAAAAATTAGCCAGGTGTGGTGGTACCTGCCTGTGATCCCAGCTACCCGGTAGGCTGAGGCTGCAATGAGCCAAGATGGCGCCACTGCACTCCAGCCTGAGGGAGAGATACTCTGTCTCATAAAAAAAGAAACAAAGAAAAAATTAACTCTATAGCAAAGTCACTGAAACATGAAGTAACATGATTAAAACTAGAAGAAAACCCAGAACCTGCATAACGGGATAAAAACAACAGTAAATATTGATATGTGTATCATAAAGGTTGAGAGGCATTTGTGAAAATGGTTAGTCCTGGAGTATTTTCACACATAAAGAAATGACTGCGTTTGTTACTGAGCTTATAATGTCCAACATGAGGTTGTGGTAGTGGGCCTCCAAGATGGCACCTGACGACCCCACCCTATGTCAGCTCCACCTCTCATATCTTACCAAACTGGCTCTGTGTAACCAATGGCAGAAGAGATGATATGTTTCAAGATAAGGTTATAAAAAGACACTGCTACTCCCACCTCAGTCATTTCCTGGTCCACTGTCTCAATTTCTCCAGTCACTTGTTCTGCAGGAACAAAGAGCAGTCTGGAAAAGCCCAGCCTTCTGATAAGATCCTGAGAATTTTGTCCAAAGGCCTAAGAGGAACCGAGGACTCCCGCTAACAGTCACATGAGCTTGAAATTGAATCCTTTAACCCTGGGAAACCTTCAGAGAATTGCAGCCATATGCAACAGCTTGTCTGCGACCTCCTGAGACACTTTGAGCTAGAACCACCCAGATAAGCTGCTCCTGCCAGGTCCACAGAAACTGTATAAGAAAAATTCATATGTTTACGATGCTAAGTTTGAGGGTTATATTTTATGTGGTAACAGATATCTAATACAGAGTTGAAGGAAGTTCCATGTGCTATTCTGCAAATTTGATGAAAAAAGTACATCTCCACATATACATGTAATTTGTAGTGTTTACTCTAAGAATTAGCACATACTTGCCACCTTCACTTTTCAAGACACTTTTCAAAAACTTTGTTTTACTATGTAATAGATGATTCTGATCTCCCTTTTAACTGACCCAAAATTCTTTACAATCTGCGTGCTTCTTATTTATCTCATATTCTACTCTCCTCCCATCCTCTTTTTTTTCCTTTACTCGATCCATGCTGACTTCTTTTACGTTTCTGGAACATGCCAAGCAAACTTCCATCTCAAGGCCTTAGTGTTGACAATTCTCTCTATCTTAGCTTCTCTTTCCCTGGATATCTGAATATCCATGTGGGTCACTTTCTTCTCCTTCAAAGCTTTGCTCAAAAGTCTCCTCATCAGTGAGGACAGTATTAAACAGCTTATTTAAAATAGCAATACCACCCCTCAAACTCATGACTCTCCTTATCTGGATTTATTGTCCTTTAACACATGTACAGTTTGAGCATCTCTAATCCAAACACCCAAAATGCTCCAAAATCTATAACTTATTGAGTATCGACATGACGCCACACCTAGAAAATTCCACACCTGACTTCTTGTGGTGGTTCATAGTCAAAACGCATTCAAAACTTTGTTTTATGCATAAAATTATCTAAAACAGTAAAATTACCTTCAGGATATGTGCATCAGTGTATATGAAACACAAATGAATTTCGTATTTAGACTTGGGTCTCATCGCCAAGAGATCTCATTATGTATATGCAAATATTCCAAAATCTGGAGGAAAAAAGTCTGAAATCTGAAACACTTCCAGTCCCAGGTATTGTGGATAAGGGATCCTCCACTTGTAGTAATTTTATTGTGGCTCTTCCCTCACTGAAATACCAGCTCCAGGAGGGTGGGGCTTTTCATCTCTTTAGTCACTTATGCACTTGTTGTGTCCTGATGACTTAGAACAATGCCTGACACTTAGGAAGTACTCAATAAATATTTGTTGATGTAAATCCATTGAAATACCAGCCCCATAAGGATGGGGATTTTCATCTCTTTAGTCACTTATGCACTTACTTGATAAATTCTCATTACCTAGAACAATGCCTGACACTTAGCAGGTACTCAACAAATACTTGATGAGAGCTCATGAAGTGAGTTTAGTTCAAGTGGTTTTTTACAATAGCAATTATCCTACAGGAAGGATGACTGCCTATATTTAAATTTCCTGACTCAGTAGGTTGTCAATAAACGGGGACTATGATCTGAAAGCAAACCTCAGTTGAAAAAGAAAAGCATGTGCTTGTATGAGTTACAAGAAAGGGCTAAGTGCAAAAGAACTGCTGAGGTTAACATGAACATTGTTCTGTAAACTTATGGTTTAAATAAAATCTTTATCACCACACTTTCCAAGAGCAATATATCTTATCATGGATGTACATAAAAAACTCTCGTGTCTTTCCTCTTAATACCCAGAACATTATTTTTATTTTATTTTTATTTTTATTACCGATTTTGCATCAGAGAATATTGTAACTCACTGTACCTAGGTAAAAACTAAAGACATAAATCTGATGTTAGTTCTAAAAATCCACAAGGGTAATGATATGAATTTCAGAGACATGGAAGCCTTGTTCAGAATAGATTATAACAGAAAGGCTCAGTAGAGTCAGGTTCATGAGTGTGTGACCTGTTCAGAAGTGGGTGCTTAGAAGGATCATGGCTTGGGTTAATGCTCTGCTGCTACCGTCTTGAAATCCTTAACAATTTATAAACAAGTGAACTTCATTTTCAGTTTACACGGGGCCCTGCAAATTATGTACCTGGCTCTATCTTCCTTTGTAAATGGAGAAACAGACTCCAAGAGTTTTGAAACTGCCATAATAGATCCAAAAATTGTGTAGGCTTTTCACAACTGTACAATTTTGTTACGTATTTATAAACATCTGCTGAATGGATGACTATGTATTGGCCCTCGTCACTTCAGAACCAGGTCTTGAACTTAGGGATTGTGGCAAGAAGGAACAAGGCACGTCCTGGGGGCTCACAGGGCAGGCCAGGTGGCTCACACTTGTGATCCCAGCGCTTTGGGAGGCCAAGGCGGGCGGATCACTAGAGGCCAGGAGTTCGAGACCGGCCCGGGCAATACGGCAAGATCCTATCTCTACTAAAAATACAAAAACAGCCTGGCGTGGTGGCATGCGCCTGTAGTCCCAGCTACTCTGGAGGCTGAAGCAGGAGGATCACTTGAACTTGGGAGGTCGAGGCTGCAGTGAGCCCTGATCTCAACACACACACACACAAAGAATGACTCTCGGGCTTCTTTTTTTTCTAATGGATGGAGGTAAAACCTCGAAAGCCCATGGTCAAGTGCCTGATTCTTCCAAAAACAAAAACAAAAAACTAGCCTCAATGAGGAGGTCCATAGCCTCCAGCTAACCAGATTTTCAGTCACAGTGCACCGGGGACCTAAAAAAGGGTCAATCTCAGCACCATGCACTCCACCGGGTTCCTTCCGCCCCTCGAGACCAGGATGGGAGGAGCCGAGGAACCGAAAGAGAAAACAGGCCGCGCAGGCTGCGGAGGAGCCGGGCGCCTTAATGGAGCTCCGGCCGCTGCTGTGGCTGCTGTGGCTGCTGTGGCTTCTGTGCCGGGGCGGCTGCGATGCGGACTCCCACGCCCCCTTCACCCCGACCTGGCAGCGGAGCCGCGAGCATGAGGCCGCCGCCTTCCGGGTACCAAGCGCGCGCCTCCCCGGGTCTGTCCCTGCTCCCCCACTTCCTGTCCCGGGTCTGGGCTGCGGAAGAGGGCCCCCGAGAGGCGACCCTGCTAGTGGGCACCCGTGGCTCTGCGATGCGTCTGGGGCACTGAGCTGCGGGTGCAAAAGCCAGCTTCTCTCTCCCCTCCCCTTGTGCCATGTTGTCGCTCCCCCATGCCTTTGCTCACCAAACGATTTGATTTTCCAGAAAAGATTTGCCGCTATGAATTTTTGGGACGCATCCAAATGAATAAATAGATACGTCCAAAGTGTTCTTGGTGGGAAGAAGCACCCCCTTTTAGCAATCCCCTCGATCGTTGCCACTGGCTTCCAAAGCTCCTCTATTTCTCATTTATGAGAACCAGAAACAGGGAGCAGCCTGTTGGTGGAAGGAACCTGTCGTTTTTTTCCTCCCGAGGAGGGCGCTAGTGATCAGAAGTTAGAGACAAAGAGCCTGCCTTTAGCCTGGTTAAAGAATCCTGATGGTTAATGATTCTCCTTAAACTAACGCACCACCTTAAAAGTTCTTCCTGCCTTGTTGGAGACTGAGTTGGAGAAAAGAGAAACATTTAATTTCCTTTTCTTATTATTATGAAAATCCTTTTATAATAAATGCTTAGATTTGAGTCTAGCATGAAATCTCTGGAAGGGACCGGTTAGCTGAGCACAAATAATGATTTTCCTGAAAGCAAGGAGACTGCAAGAGATGCCGCTTTCGTGCTTGCCTCACTATGTTCTAGATATCTGATACCATTTAACACGTTTTTAAATTCGTGAAAGATGCCATTATCATGATTTAATCTATTAGAAAAGAACATTCATTCTGAATCAAACGTTAAGTCTGAGTTCAGTAATATTGCTAAAGAGAGTGTATCTTTTTTCCTGGTGTTTGTTGGAATTTCTCACAGGATTTCATAGCTAAGCTCATTCCCCCCCCCCCCCCCCCCCACCCCCGGAAAGCCCCAATGTTTAGGAAGGCCAGCCTTCCCTGATTCTGTCCACTCTTACGTTTCATCCAAACCGAGATGTGTACTGTTATCTCCACTTTATTATTCTTGAGTTCCGTTCTGGTTTTCAAAACCGGAAGTCCTCTTACTCTTTCAAGAACAAAATTCTGGCCTGTATTCTACCCTTATTCTGAACTTAGGTTCGTTTTCCTGGTAAATCAAATCCATTAGGGGAAAAGTCAGTCTCACCTTTATTGATAACATATTCATTGGCTACATAAATAAACACACTGTCAGGCTCCTAAAAAATTAGTATTTCAGGACAAAGCTCAAAGGGCTAGACTTATAAATATATTTTAACGGTTATTTAGATTTTAGATAATTTGTAAATATATATGTATATAGTTTATGTAGTGACTCATACTGGTCCTGTAAAGAGGCTATACCCAGATGAACGTCTAGAAAATGTAACTTTTCTCAGGAGAAATACAAAGATCCAGGTTGAAAGATGGAAAGTTGGAAGTGGAGGAGGATGGAATTATGAAGACACTTAGTACATTTTAAAAACCTTGGGTTAAGAAATACCGAAAACGTTTTCAAAGCAATTGCTGCCTGTAGGAATTTTCTTCATGAGAGGGGTACGCAGAAAGGAGAACAGTGAGGCTTCAAAGCACAGTTGCTGGAAACTGAACATCTCTTGGTGCTTAGTTGGACTTTATTCAAGAATGCTTTAAAACCGATTTTCTACCTTAGCGGTCCCCAATCTTTTTGGCACGAGGGACCGATTTCACAGAAGACAGTATTTCCATGGACGGTGGGGGTGGAGGAGGGAAGTAGGGGGATGGATGGTTTTGGGATGAAACTCTTTCATCTCGGATCATCAGACATGAGTTAGATTAGTTAGGGGATTGCTGTTTGGACTTGGGATAGAGAGCTGGACACAGGGAAACGTGGAAAAGGCCCTGCCTCCTTGGTAACCATGAAACTTCTTGTTGAAATCAAGTGAATTCATTGGTGAATTGATGACACAGGGTTTTGCAGCTGAAGATCTGGTTCAAGAAAGTCCTTGATTAATTAGTAACGTCTTTCATGATCATGGGTTTAGAGAATGGTGAAGGTTTTTAATTTGTTTTAATCTTAGCCTTAGATAGTTTTGTAAGTTTCCTGGGGATGCACCTTACATGAAAGTTAAGTTAGTCCATGACTTTCCCACAGAATATTATATTCTGTTCAGTGAAACCTAGACTCCTCTATGGTTTATTATGGGATGCCTCACAAGATACCTGACTTTGGATGACACCCCTTGTCTCTGCGCTTTCACTACTTTAGAAACTTCTAGTGCTCAGGAAGCTCTTAACTGTTGGATTCAGCCTACTACTTTCCTTTGTGCCAAAACCTAGGTTTGCCCTCATATTTACTGATACTCATTATTTTACCACAGATCATTTGGCATTCTTATCCTTTGGGAGGCGAAGACCCAATATTGGATCCAATAAAAGTTTGATACTGTCACTTTAGAATAGTATCTATGCCAAAGCACATGTGATTTTACATAAAATTTCAGAAGCTTCACCTTAAGACCAGTTGCCATAATGACACAGGTTATATTATTATGAGATTATACATTTAGGAATGTTTATTTATGTGTAAATAGATGGCCGTAGCATCTTTATAACAAGTGATCCTAACTAATGAGCCACTTATATTGCTTGCCATAATCAGTCCCTTGAAATCTGGAATTAGGTCCTCCAAATAGGCTTTATCCAAGAAAACTTTAAAACCTATTTTCTACCTCAGTGGTCCCCAAACTTTTTGGCACCAGGGATTGGTTTCATGGAAGACAGTTTTTCCACGGACTGGGGTGTGGGGGTGGGGTGAGAAGGATGCGGATGATTTCAGGATGAAGCTGTTCCACCCCAGATCATCAAGCATAGATTCACATAAGGATGGAGCAAACTAGATCCCTCACATGCGCCGTTCCCAGTAGGGTTTGTGCTCCTATGATAATCTAATGCTGCTGCTGATCTGACAGAAGGTGGAGCTCAGGTGGTAATGCTCGCTCGCAGGCCCCTCACCACCAGTACTGGTCCATGGCCAAGGGGTTTGAGACCCATGTTTTACCTTATATAAAGATAAAAACATGAATTTGATGTTAGATAATGTTGTTCTGCAGACTTTTTCTGACAATTTTCACTTAAAGTATACATTGGCTAAATGGAAACATAAACTTAAAATCATAGATTATAATTCATTCATTCATTCGTTCATTCATCTTCCCATACATTCATCCAATACTTTATTTAATTTCTATTGTGTCTAAAGAACTGGTCTGGGTTTTCTGAGGGGTACAGTGGAGAATAAGACATGTGCTATGCTCTAAGAAATGTACACAAAAAATGACTATCATTATGTTTAAACATTGTATTATCCATTTTCCTGTAAATAGAAAGAAGAATATAAACACTTATACACTAGAGAAATAGATTCTCCCAAGTAGTTCACAAAAGAATGTATTTTTAATTCAATCTTTTTGTGTGCATGCTTACACAAATACTGACTACACAGTTATCATACATAGTAAATATATATCTGCATTATGTTTATACAGAGTTCAGTACACTGTATAGAAAATACTTTGTCTCAGAAACTTTTCAAAAGTGATTTATAAAAATGTATCCTTTAAAAAGCTTTTATTGTTCTAATCCAGGGCTTCTCAACAGTGGCACTATTGACATTTGAGAATGGATAGTGATTTGGTGTGGGGGGCCTTCCTCTTCATTGTAGGGTGAATAGCAGCATGCATGGGCTCTATGCACCAGATGCCAGTGGCATCCCACCAGTGTAACAATCCCCAGTATGACAAATGAGGGACAAAATTATCCTCAGTTAGAATCACTGATCTAAAGTTTACAACTCCTAAGTCTTCCAAGAAATTCTCAGCAATGCTTTAATATTGTATACAAATATTTTACCTTTTTGCTCATCCTCAGATTTACTGCAATTTCCAGAAACTAAAGCACTCCCAAGGAGAACATTTTAAATCTATGTGTACAATTTATGATTTATCCTATGAAACTTCAAAATCTGCAAATGAAAGTTGTTAAAAGTCTGAGTAATGGAATGCAAGACAAACAGTGAGTTTAAAGTGCCGAAGATAAAGTGATCTTCCGAAGTACCTTAGGCATCTCTGATAATTTCAATATAAAACTCATCCCATGGATAATACATGGGATTCACTGTAAGGGAATACACACATCATTGCATATGTTGATAAGGGCAAATAAATCATCATGATTAGTGGAAGGAAACCTAGATATCAATGGGGAAAAAATAATAGATGTTCACTGCCTTTTCAGCTGATAAAACAGACATGAAGTCCCTTAAAGTTTATGTCCCTTCGGTGGATTTCTTGCAGGCCAAATAACTATACCCCTCCACCAAATACTAGTTGTGTGACCTTAGGCAAATCATGTATCTGTTTCTCAGATTTTTTCATATGTGAAGAGCGGGTAATGTTAGCAATTACCTTTATACAGGACTAAGTTAATTCATATAAAACACTTGGAATGAATACTTGCATTCAATTTAACAATCCTTTCAACCTTTTGTATTTAGTGCATTCAGTGGCCAAGAGCTTTCTTTGTAGAGAAATGAAAACAGTTTGCTCGTAAAGGATTCGCTTAGTCCTTTAGAAACAGTTGAGTACATGCAAGAAGAAAATACATGATTCCATTTATTCTTACTTAGTGGCAGTCTGTGAGAAAGATTTCACAGACTTTTCCCCTCAGGGGAGTAGATTAAGGAAATGTCTGAGAACCCCTCAAGCCACCCTCCATGGGTTTCTGCTCTTAGATCATTTTGAACATGACCATTTTCCTCTTAACTTACCCTAACCCAAGCATTGTCTAAGACTGTGGTTACCCACAGCTGGAAAGGTAAGAGGGCCAATATGCCTGAGATTGCTGGAAGGACTTTCTGATCCTGTAAGAAAAATGTTGGTTTCCGAGGAATTTTAAAACTGCAGCCTCACCTCCTCATGAGACTGGTTCAAGTCTCTTGTCAATAGTTATTCTGTTTTATGATCAGACTGAACCCATCCTCTGTTGTTTGGCCTTGCTGGGATGCTTCATGACTGACTACTCTGCAGTTCTTATCAACCTCCTTTAGTGTAGTTATGAAGCATCCTAGCTAGGTTAACAGGCAGGAAATTAGAATATGGAAGACACTGCTTAGAAACATATTACATTTAAATCACAGTTCAAATAAGTGATCACCTCCAGTGCACGTGCACACACACACACACACAAAGGCAGCTTTAAGAGATTCTACCTCTTAGAAGGATGGCTGCTAGAAGTCATAATAAGGATAGCTTTAGGGACAGAGTCTTACAGGGACAGGGTCCTAGGTATAAAGTTGAGAGGTTCTACCTGTAATAAATAGAGATTTAGTAGCACAAGGTCTACCAATGCCCAAGGGACACGTTTTTCCTGGTTTTATAATCAGGATAATTTCCTCAAGCTCTTAGGTTCTGAGTTACCTTCTGTTCGGGAATCTGGTATCTCCCTTTGTAACTCATTCAATTAAACACATTTAACAACAACAATAACAACAAAAAGGTGAAGGTAGTTATTTTTCACCAAATCTGTTCAAAGACTGTTCTGACTTACCAGCTCTAATTTTTCTCATGTAAGATCTAATTTTTAAACATCTGCACTTTTCAAAAGCATCAATGAGATGTTTCCTATGTATTCATCAAAACTTTACGTTTTTCCTCTCATAAATGAAGTGAAGGTTCAGGTCTTTAATATTCTATATGACTTTAGAGACGGCTACTCTAAATGTGCTCACTATCATATCCTCTGTTGAGAACATCTGCTCACTGATCCTTTACCTACCGGAGGATGTTGGATGTAATGAGCAGCAAGGGCCTCATACAAACTCTCAGTATGTGATGCTTCTATGAAATCTTTAATAGCTAGAATCAAGAGAGACCGGAAAAGTCACTTAAGAGAATCGATAATTCAAGAAATAAAATATAGGGCTTTTTAAATTTTAAATGATGCGAAACCCAGGTTAGTCAGCTTGCTAAGTGTATAGCAAATAAAAGAATAAATAAATGAGAATAAATATTCTTGGATATACTGATAGTATTATTTTACCATGAAAGCAACAGATTGCTTTCAATAGATAATATTGATCCTCATTTCTAATGCCATGAGAAATACTTGCTCCAAGTGAATCTGAAAGTATGGTCTTTGAGCACCATTTCTATAATCCAAATACTCTGTTTAAAAGAAAAGGAAGATAGAGGATGAGAGTATTTTAACTGAGCATTTATTTTGCCAGTCTGTAATATGTGTTTTGCAATTATTATTTTATTTAATCCTTACATTCTGCCAGATCAGTATTACTCCATTTGTTGATTGAAATAAAGCTCAGAGAGGTTGAGTATATAGCCAAAAGTTGCACAGCAATGGTAAGACATTTCAAATTGTTGCAAAATTAAAAAGAGGCCGGGCGTGGTGACTTATGCCTGTAATCCTAGCACTTTGGGAGGCTGAGGCAGGCAGATCACGAGGTCAGGAGATTGAGGTCAGGAGATTGAGACCATCCTGCGTAACACGGTGAAACTCCATCTCTACCCAAAAAAAAAAAATACAAAAAAATTAGCGGGGCGTGGTGGCAGGCGCCTGTAGTCCCAGCTACTCAGGAGGCTGAGGCAGGAGAATGGCGTTAACCCGGGAGGCGGAGCTTGCAGTGAGCGGAGATCGCGCCACTGCACTCCAGCCTGCGCTACAGAGCCAGACTCCATCTCAAAATAATAACAACAACAATAATAATAATAATTATTATTATTATTATGCTGTGTTCAGAAGCCGCCAGGAAAGTACTTTTAATGTTATTAATGGTTTTGCAAAATCAAAACAAGTGGGTAGGGATTAGTGGTAGGAAGAAGAGGAAGCAGAGCATTTAGTGGTTTAGAGTATTTTGCTCTTGGCAAGAAGTCCACAATTCGTATAAAGATTGAGTAGCCCTGACATGGGCTATGGAGAGCTGTCAAAAGACAGGAGTCATTACACCGGAATGGCAAATGGAATTATTTTAGAAGTTGTCTCCTGGTTGAACAAGTGGAAGACAGCAACATTTTCAGAAGTCCTGCAGATACTGGTGCTGCTGACATAAATCAAAGAACAGTATATCAAGTGATAACAAATAGAAAATATATGTGGAGATATTTGGCTTTTCAAACACATGGCACAAGACCAAAACCAAGTAACTGTTACTGGAATCATCATTGAAAAATAGGGACATAAATATATAAAATAAATAAATAATGTATTAGTTTATTTCATTATTAAATTAGTGTTATTATAACTACTTCACAACCAGAACAACTAAACTTTGGATGGTGAAATGACCCTCATAAGGCCACACAAAAATTAAGAGAAGTACAGGGGAATTCCCTGACAACGATATATAAGTTTGTTTCATCTGGCATTTGCCAACTTGAGTGGCAATATATTGTTTTACTCGTAGATGTCACAAATGATCTAGTAAGATAAACTTGCATTAGCTCTCCAACTAAATAGAGTATATGGCTCAACTACTGCCTCACCTCGCAGACACATGTGTAGAACGAACACGTATAGCATTGCCTACAATCAAGAGTCTAAAATGCATTCCTAGAATTAGATTTTCTTAATGAAAAAATTTGTGTAATTTTAAGGATCTCCAAAGGGTGTACCAGCCTGTACCTCATGTGCATGCATGTGTGTGTGTGTGGTGTATTCCTTTTTGGTTCTGCTAATATGATGTACCATACTGATGATTGATTTTGAAATTTTAAACCAACCTAGCATTTCTGAATAAACTTCACTTGGTCACAATGTATTGTCGTTTACATATATTGCTAGATTTGGTTTGCTATGAAGGATTTTGCATCTACAGCATATTTATGAGGGATACTGGTATGTAGTTCTATTTTATTTAGATATATTTTTCTGTTAGAATCAGGGTAACACTGTTCTTATTTAAGTTGCAGCTTGTTCCCTTCTTCTTGACTTTCTCAAAGGATAATATTGGTATTACTTATTTCTTCATTGTATAAAGTTCACCAAAAAACCATCTGGGCCTGAAGTTTTCTTTGTGAGTGTTTTCACTTACAAATTTAATGTCTTTAGCTGATAAAAGGCTGCTCAAATTTTCTGTTTCTCCTTTCATCTTTGGCAATCTGTGCCTTTCAAAAAGTTTGTCCATATTGTACAGTTTGCCAAGTTATTGTCATAAAGTTGTCAAAATATTATTCTTCTAATGCCTGAAGCATCTGTAATCATGGCTGTTCTTTCATTTCTAATATTGGTAAATTGGTTATTCATGTCTTCTCATTCTTTTTTTTTTTTTTTTTTTTTTTTTTGAGTTGGAGACTTGCTCTGTCATCCAGGTTGGAGTGCGGTGGTGTGATCTCAGCTCACTGCAACCTCCGCCTCCTGGCTTCAAATGATTTTCCTGCCTCAGCCCCCTGAGTAGCTGGGATTACAGGCATGAACCACCACGCCCAGCTAATTTTTGTATTTTTAGTAGAGACAGGCTTTCACCATGTTGGTGAGGCTGGTCTCAAACTCCTGACCTCAGGTAATCCACCCACCTCGGCCTCCCAGAGTGCTGGGATTACAGGCGTGAGCCACCGTGCCCAGCCTTTTTTTCTTTTTTCTTTTTTTTAAATCAATCACAGGAGCAACTCCTGTGAACGAATAGGGAGAGGTCCAGGTAGAGCTATCTGATTGCAATGTAATTCTAACCCTGAGTGAAGGAAAAAGGGAAAGAAGGTTGGGGAAGAGTTCCATGCTGTCTCATAGTCCAAGGAAAGTTTGGTTTGGCAAGGTCATCAGGGAGTCATTAATCAAAAACCAGCTTTCAGGGGAGTCCCATTAGTCCCCCAAATAGCAAGCCTTAGCATTCAGTCATGAGCTAGGTGCAGCCCATAAGAACTGTGGCTTCCCTTAGTGGGATCATGGAGATTCAACTAGCAGCAACTAAACTCCCTATAGAAAGAAGGCTGAGAGGCATTCTCATGGCTGCCACATTCTCTCCTGTGCATTCTTAACATCCTGCATTCTCAGTGCCTTCCTGACTACTCCAGCTCACAAAGATGGCCAGGCGGTACTTACTGATTGAATGAATCCTCTGCATTCCTTAGCAGTTAATAATTTCTGGCTTACATTTGTCATTTGCCATATACAGAATTACTTTGTATTCTAGTTCTATTTTTACATTTATATATCCAGGTTATATTGAAAGCCTTGCTTTGTCAAGATTATTTTTAAGTACCTCAAAAACTTTATTAATTTGTTGATTAGCAATCTTCCTAGGTATGCACAGAAGGAAAAAAAAAATAAGATTATGACAAGTTCCAGAAATAATTTACTTAAAAATAAACAGCTTAAAGTTGTTAAGGGCATGATATGGAAAATGTCACTTATCTACTTATTCACCAACAAATACTTATCAAGGATTTATTGAGTGCCAGGCATGTGCTATGTGAGGGTATCACTGTAAGGAATAAGGCATATAAGGAGTCATCATTTTGCTTAGAGGTTTTTGAGACAGACATACAATAAACACAGAAGTACATAGACAAATACTTAGAAGCACTAGGGTTGAAAAGGTACCAAATTGATAGCCCCCTGAAATTTTATTTATTCTACGTAATTGGTTAGTATTACGAAACTGAAGCATGTTTATATAAAAGATAAGCTTAAGATAAATTATCACAAAATTCAAAGTTCAGAAATCAGTAAATAATGGTCACATTTCCCCTCCAGATAGAGAAACCAAGCTGTCTTCAAATATTTCCAGAATTGCATCTGTCACAGAGCCGTTGTGCCCTACATGAGATAGAGATATCTATAAAGCTTTAATAAAATCAGATTGATTTATTAATTTATTTACTCAGTCTGTTTTTCATGCTTCATTACTTAGTTCTGGGAAACACAAAGGTGAAGAGGACATATTCCATATTCATAATTGTTTAACCACATGAGTGAATGTCTATAGGTGACAATTTGCTTCTAGTGTCCAGTGTTTATTTGCAGTCTATTTCTTTTTTCCCACTATGTCAATACTTTAATAGCTGTATATGGAATGCTTGCAACAAGCCTGGTGATGGGGAATTATAAATGAATAAAATACACTTTTCTCAGCCTCAAAAAATGCCTGAAATTAGATAATAATTCTAATAGAAAATGTTTATGAATTTCCTATGGATATCTTATACAACTTTACATTGTAGTCTGAAGGAAATCAACCTTTAACTTTATAATGGAAAAATATCTCCAAGTTAGTTATACACAATTTACGTTGGAAAACTGACATAGTAGATATGAAATAGTTTTTGTTTTTCTTCTAGGAAAGCCTTAATAGACATAGATACTTGAATTCTTTATCTCCCGGTGAAAACTCCACCGCCTTCTATGGAATAAATCAGTTTTCCTATTTGTTTCCTGAAGAGTTTAAAGGTATGGTGCGATGGTACCATTTGAGTGATTCCCTGATTTTAATTTGCTTGCTTAACTTTTGATAAATATTTAATTGCAAATCTAATAAATTGAGTAATAGTTAACATTTATTAACTATTTACCTACTAAGTGTCAGGCATGTACCATGTGCTCACATAAGAAAATAAATTCATGGCCACTGTCTTCTAATTACTGCTTAAGAAATGAATATTATAATTATGCACATTTCCATGTGGCTCTTAAGGGTAATTGTCTAATCACTTCTGCAGTTTTCTAGTGCTATTTCTGTTCAGGGCACACATGGTTCCATGGGTTATGATAGAAAAAAATGATGTCAATTATACTTATTTTTATTATTGACCTGGCTTTATCAAACAAGTCATTTTATGTGTCAACTCCAGCCTTATTGTAGGAATTCTCTTTTGTAGTTTTTAATGAATGCATTTTATATTATAGAAAAGCACAAAGGAAAAATCTAAAATAGCAGGTCTACTAGAAGGCTACTGTTTCTTCTTTAAAAGTTCCTCCCAAAGGATCCCAAGGATATAATAGAATATAATATTGGTTGTCTTTTAATATAATATTGGTTGTCTCTCTGTAATGTAATGTAATATTGGTTGTCTTTATATATAACAAATATATATTACATATAATATGATGCATTGTAATATAATATTGGTTGTCTTTTCATTTTATGTTTCTGCTCAGCCATTTATTTAAGAAGCAAACCTTCCAAGTTTCCCAGATACTCAGCAGAAGTACATAGGTCCATCCCCAATGTGTCTTGGCCATTAAGATTTGACTGGCGGGACAAGCATGTTGTGACACAAGTGAGAAACCAGCAGACGGTAAGTTTAAATCCCTCTTCTTTTCTAATCATCTAAGCATTGAAAGGCAGCTTTGATGTCGAATTTAATCAAACTTGTAATGGAACCCATCATTTCTCCAGGAAAATCACATCTAAGTCATCCAAAATGACAATGAAAGGAGAATCTCTAGAGGAATGAGAGGCAAATGTTAAAGCCCTGACTTTTATTCCTGAAGCTGTGTCCTCTTACTAATTGTTATTGCCACCAACACAGTAACTCAGGGATACTTCCCAGTAGCTGTATCACAGATACCAAGCTTTCTTTACAATAGCAGATGGAAGACTGGAGAAGGTAAACATGAGCATTAAAGGCTTAAATGGTTCAAGAAAAAAAAAGTGAAAAAGTAAAATGAAAATGGATAAATTTACCAACAGTGTGACTGAATCTCCTGGGTTCTCAAGCCTCATCTTGCAAGCTCTATCAGAAAACCTGCCCCCATCTTCACAGGATCATATGCCTTTGAATCCGTGGGTCTTTATAAAAGTATAGTCAGTAGTCAGTTCAGCCATAACGTGACACATATATTCCAGAAAATCACCACCTATGCGGAATTGAGCAGTAACATGACAGGGATTATGGGAGAAATGAGGTTTGGTCACGCTACCTAGGAACTTAATCAATGACCTATTTTTTAAAAGACAGAAAGCTAATAGACATGTAGCACAGTTTAAACATGCTTACTGATTAAGAAATACATAAATACTGTAATGAATATAGCAATTGACCTTGAAAAAGGACTCAAAGTTTGCTGAGGACATGGGAGTTGGAAGGGCTGCAGCTTGTGAGTTATTCTGAAGTGGTGGAAGGAGGTGCCTTTGAAATAGGAAGAAAAGTGGTAAGAGCAGTTGTGGGTGGGAATGACCTATAATGCGTAGTGAACCCACCTAGCCGGCAGATGTTTGAGGGGTGCGTGCATGCTTTGCTGACATCCCCTACCTGTCTGCACCCCTCACTGTTGGCATAGGGAATACCTGCCAACTAGGGAAAGTCAAACCCGTAACGAGAGGTGGATAGTCTCAATTTGTCTGCAGTGGAAACCTCAACAGATCATTCAGCCTTCCCTCGTATGGAAAGTGTTTCTGTCCCAGCAGTTTCTCAGTCAATGTCTAGTTAGAATGATTTTTGCTTCTCAGATTCTATCTTCATTTTTGTACATTAAGTTTTACCACCGAATCATTTGCTTTATTACTGGATTTGTAATGACATGTGAATTAGACATAAATAGAATCCTTTCAAAAATGGTCCACAGTGTATTAAAGAGGGAACTTTTAATTAGGGATCTTTAATTAAAGGAATATTCGAGAGACTCTTTTTTTTTTTTAAGCAGGAACTGCCCTTGTGGCTTGACTAAAACTGGCTATAGGGGTGGTGTCAGCAGCTTGTATTCACCTTTTTTCTTTTTCTTTTTTTGTTTTTTTGAGATAGAGTCTCGCTCTGTCACCCAGGCTGGAGCGCAGTGGTGTGATCTCGGCTCACTGCAACCTCCACCTCCCAGGTTCAAGCGATTGTCCTGCCTCAGCCTCCTGAGTAGCTGGGATTACAGGTGCGCCCCACCATGCCCAGCTAATTTTTGTATTTTTAGTAGAAACGGGGTTTCACCATGTTGGTCAGGCTCGTCTTGAACTCCTGACTTCCTGATCTGCCTCCCAAAGTGCTGGGATTACAGGCGTGAGCCACCCTGTGTTCACTTTTGTTGAAGTTTGGAGACCCTGCTGTATAGTGAGTGTTTTTACTATGCCATCGGCACGAGAGATATAACCTTTAAAAGAGCACTTAAAGCCATAAAGTTGCTCAAAATGTAACTCTGCAAAGATATCCAATTGTCATTCCTTTTTTTTTTTTTTTTTTTTTTTTTTTGATCTAACTCTGCCACACATGGCCCTCTGGTTATGTCAGGTTCATCCAATCTCAAATCTACTCTCCTCTGCCTTCTCTGTGGATCCTTCTTCCTTTTACGGGATCCTATGATCCCTGATTTCATTCCCTCTGTCTCCTCTCTTTCTTTCAGGACTAGTTCTTTTATTCTTTTGTTCTAGTTTGTTAAGTGAAAGCAAGTTAATAGATCCACTATCAGCATGATCGGCAGCCAATAATGGAGTAATGACTAATATGGGTTTATATCCTTAGGACATTTCATGTGCATCCACTATAAGCATACTTAATAGGGTATCTTTATAGCCTAAAAAGTAATTCATTAATATTTATTAATTCTCTTATCTCCATCAGCTATAATGAGCACAACATACATCTTTCCCCTCCTCACCCTTAGGATGGAAGTGGTATATGACCATGGAAGCAGAGTGTCCTGAAAAAAGCAAGGGGGATGGAAGGATGGAGTGGGAGTCAGCACACGCTCTCCAGCAGAAAAGCCACCTACAAAGAGAAGTCACATATTCAGTGAACTGAATAGTCTTTTAGAAGATCATCAGTTAGCCCAAGTATTTCCTCAGTCTCTAAAAATTCACCCTTACCTTGCATTGCCAAATTTAGAATAGTAATAATGCTGACAACATGAACTAATAATTAAATGATGCTCAGAAGAGACTTTTGGTTTTCTCTTTTTTTCAATTTAAAAATCTAGAGGATAGGCATATATATTGTGTAGGTTTCCAGAATCTGGAAACCTTACTTGATTCGGTAACTTGTTATATTTAGAGATGTTGGTAAGTTGATTTAAACCCTATAAATACTACCCCTTTTTCTATTTTTAAACAGTGTGGAGGATGCTGGGCCTTCAGCGTGGTGGGGGCAGTGGAATCTGCATATGCAATAAAAGGGAAGCCCCTGGAAGACCTAAGTGTCCAGCAGGTCATTGACTGTTCGTATACTAATTATGGCTGCAATGGAGGCTCTACTCTCAATGCCTTGAACTGGTTAAACAAGGTGACTAGTCTCTCAGCCTTTTAAACTCTTTATTTCCTTTTTTGCTTGTTTACTGTGTGTTCAAAATTCAGATAGTTTGTTCGCATATATTAAATAATGTTTCCATGCTCAGAAATGTAGATGATCGAAGTTTGAAGTAATTAATCAGAATATTTAAAAAGAATCATTTCTAGGCAAAGCAATTGTCAAGAAATCAAAAGGGGAAAATTCTGAAGTCTGTCTTCAGAGAAATATTTATATTTATTTCTTGACATTTCTTAGTATATACATGCTTTTTTGCAGATCTGAATATCTCATAATTCCCCAGAAAGTTGAGAATATATGATTTTTTTTATTTTCATGGAATTTCTGAATGTTAAGGTTAAAAGGGAATTAGAGACGAACTAATCTTTTACCTCTTTTTTTTTTTTTTTTTTTTTTTGAGACAGCATCTCACTCTGTCACCCAGGCTGGAGTACACTGGTGCAATCTTGGCTCATTGCAATCTCTGCTTCCCGGGTTCAAGCAATTCAGCTGCCTCAGCCTCCTGAGTAGCTAGGACTACAGGTGCCCATTACCACACTCAGCTAATTTTTGGTGTTTTTGTTTTGTTTTGTTTTGTTTTGTTTTTTTAGTAGAGATGTGGTTTCATCATATTGGCCAGGCTGATCTCAAACTCCTGACCTTGTGATCCACCTGCCTCAGCCTCCCAAAGTACTGGGATTACAGGTATGAGCCACCGTGCCCAGCCTGTATCTCTTTTTATAGATGAAGAAATGAAGCCTGAGAGGTGAGATCATGTTGCCAAGTCAGTAGCTGAGATGGAGTTGTACCTTTATTCCCCGGCCTCTCACAGTAGGGTTTGCTCAGTATACCCCAGTGTCCCTCAGTGTTCTTAGGACTTGCCCTGACAGTGTCCCAGATCCGATATCAACTGCATGAAATTTGCCAATAAGGGTGCTGTTGGGTTCTGTAAAACGTCATCAAGCCAGAGTTTCCCAAACCTGAATTCTCTTCCATTATCCATTGGTTGCATTTTTAATCACGTATTCCAGGAGCTGCTCTGTACACACTGTAGACAGCAATGAATTATGAGTCTCCTCCCTTTCATTAGCCTAGCATTCAAAAAGGGAAGATTTTGTGCAGATAACTATGAAGTATTTGACACATGCTATATGAATGGCATAAAAGTGAAGTGACAGAAAGAATGCTTGGCTTACCCATTGCCTGTGTATAAACCACTGAATGGAGTCCGAAGGACTTGGCAGAACCAGAAGCACTGGGAGGAAAGTGAGCTGTCCTATAGCACCGTCAGGAGAAAGATGACAAGATTGTTATTAGATCCATGGAGGATCTACAAAAGGATGCTGTAAGATACAGAGAAGTAAGGGAGAAGGAAAGATATTGACTCCAAATGTCTAGGCTATCCAGAACAAGGTGCTTATTCTGGATAGATTTAATTTATAATGTTAAAAGCCCAAAGTATAGGCTGGGCAAAATGCCTCACGCCTATAATCCCAGTATTTCGGGAGGCCAAGGCAGGTGGATTTGTTGAGTCCAGGAGTTTAAGACCAGCCTGGGCAACAGAGTGAGACCCCGTCTTTACAAAAAATACAAAAAATTAGCCTGGTGTGGTGGCTCATACCTGTAGTCACAGCTACTGGGGAGACGGAGCCCAGGAGGTGGAGGTTGCAGTGAGACAAGATCGAGCCACTGCACTCCAGCCTGAACAACAGAACAAGACTCTGTCTCAAGAAAGAAAAGCGAAAGAATGCAAAGTATATGCACATGATGGAGGTGTGTGAAACTGAATCTGTTTTGACACAGTGAAGTAAGTTCTATTTGATTTACAAAACAATTGACAGTAAACATTTTCAGTGATTGTTTTCTTTTAGATGCAAGTAAAACTGGTGAAAGATTCAGAATATCCTTTTAAAGCACAAAATGGTCTGTGCCATTACTTTTCTGGTTCACATTCTGGATTTTCGATCAAAGGTTATTCTGCATATGACTTCAGGTAAATGTCTTATTGTATTATGTTTTTCTTTATATATTTTAAATTTATGATCTGTTGACTAGTTAATAATTTGATTGAAGGCATCAGTGCATACTCTTAATCGTTGTAAAACCTACTTTTTACTAGAAAGAGTAGCAATTACAGTGAAATGTTGTAAATGGTGTTTCTTAATTATAATCTACTTAATTTTCCAAGTGTCATTGCAATAGAAATGAAAAATTTAAATTCTGTTTAAGGAATAATTTATATGTATATTTATTTGTTATGTTTTATATTTTATTATACTTATAAATTATTGGTGCATAATTTATATTTATATTTATCACCTTCATCTTATCAAATTTAGGTGTTATAATACCATTAGCATATTTCAGTCTTAATGGTGAGTCCATCCAGAATTGCTTTGTGCGGCTAATATCATACAGGCTACGTATCAGGAAGCATATTTTAAATACCATTTATGTTCTTTGCATTTTTCAAGACATCAGCCATTTGAAAAATATAACACAAAAATTCAGATTAGAAACAAGAGGGAAGCATATATTACTGAAGATAAATTATGTAGCATACACTATAAGCATGATGGGAATGTAGGGATAGATAAAGACAGGCTGAGGGAAAGGACTTGTGTTGAGATGGAAGGGCAAGATAACTTTGGATAGTTTGGGGGGAAACAATCATTAAAAATGCTTTAAAAGCACATGAAAAACACAGAGCTGGCTGGAGACTCATCATGACCATTTGATAGAGTTCATGGGTGAAAAGTACAAAGGGAGACCCAACCAACTCCCGGCTTCATTAAGAAAATATATGATGGGAACTTTGCAGTCTTTTGAAACAGAGAAAACAGAGGAACTAAATTAAATTTGGATAAGGTAACAGAATGCCCTATGACTTAGTGGTCATATATAAAATATAAAAGAATCCCTTGAGCCAGATGGTATCTACCCAGGGGATCTGAAAGAAATCAAGGGTGAAATTGCATCCTTGAACAAAATGTACCCGTTTAAATGAGCATAAGTGTGCCAGAGAACTGGCAGGTTGTCAACACAACTCTGGTCTGCAACAAGGGTCCTCAGGGTGACCCTAGGAACCATGTACCAGGCAGCCTTAATTCCACAGCTGGCAGGCTACGTAGGACTTATAATGAAATGTTCAGGGTCACTGAGTACCTTGGTCAACATCTCCTTTGGGGGTAAAGGTAATGTGCTTTCTAAAATGAGAAAGTATGCCCTATAAACTGTGACTTCCTTGAGAGTATAAGGGAAGGATGTGTACAAGAAAAAAACTAGATTTACAAAATATCATTAAAAGGGATTAAGGGAATCCCTTGTCATGGTAGGAAATTGAAGAATAATAGGCATTAGTCTGAATTAAGGGAAAGAGAGAATGCAGGAGTTATTGGCATTGGGCCTTTGATTAGGAAGGAAGAGGTCCCAGTCAAAATCTCTTGTTTATATTGAAGATTAAACTCTAACAATACAATGCTAAGCTGATAGCATTTGACTGCAGGAAGATCTTTCTTTGATTTATGTATTCATTCAGATATTTACTGACTTTTTTTTAAGTTCAGGGAATTTGGCAAAGAACAAAACAGACAAAAACATTGTCCTCATTAGTAATTGAGACAGACAATCAACGAAAAATAAAAATGCATATGGCATGTTAACTGTAATAATTTCCAAAGAGAACAAAAGGAAACAGTGGGAGGAAGAGGAAAGATCTGGTGGTAGGGGGAGTGTACAATTTGAGAAAGGGTTGCCTAGCAGGGTCTCACTCACTGAAAAGGTTATGTTCAAGTGAAGACGTGGAGAAGTGTGTGGACTTAACCACACAGATATCTGGGGGAAAATTGTTCCAAGCAGAGAGGCTGTAAATGCAAAGATCATGAAGCAGAAACATGTCTCGCATGTTAGAACAATGATGAAGCCACTGTGGCTGCAGTGTGGAGAAAAAAGACAAGACTAGTAGGAGATGAGGTTATACTGTCCCTGTATTAGTCTGTTTTCATACTGCTGATAAAGACATACCCAAGACTGGGAAGAAAAAGAGGTTTAATTGGACTTACAGTTCCACATGGCTAAGGAGCCCTCAGAATCATGGCGGGAGGCAAAAGGCACTTCTTACGTGGTAGCAGCAAGAGGAAATGAGGAAGAAGCAAAAGCAGAATCCCCTGATAAACCCATAAGATCTTGTGAGACTTATTCACTGTCACGAGAATAGCATGGGAAAGACCAGCCCCCATGAATTCAATTACCTCCCTCTGGGTCCCTCCACAACATATGGGAATTCTGGGAGATACAATTCAAGTTGAGACTTGGGTGGGGGCACAGTCAAACCATATCATTCCATCCCTGGCCCCTCCAAATCTCATGTCCTCACACTTCAAAACCAATCATGCCTTCCCAACAGTCCCCCAAAGTCTTAACTCATTTCAGCATTAACCCAAAAGTCCACAGTCCAAAGTGTCATCTGAGAAAAGAGAAGTCCCTTCTGCCTATGAGCCTGTAAAATCAAAAGCAAGCTAATTACTTCCTAGATACAATAGGGATACAGGTACTGGGTAAATACAGCCATTCCAAGTGGGAGAAATTGGCCAAAACAATGGGGTTACAGGGCCCATGCAATGCCAAAATCCAGCAGGCAGTCAAATTTTGAAGTTCCAAAATGATCTCCTTTGATTCCAGATCTCACATCCAGGTCATGCTGATGCAAGATGTGGGTTGCCATGGTCTTGGGCAGCTCTGCCTCTGTGCATTGCAGGGTACAGCCTCCCTCCTGGCTGCTTTCATGGTCTGGCATTGAGTGGCTGCGGCTTTTCCAGGTGCATGGTGCAAGCTGTCAGTGGATCTACCATTCTGGGGACTGGAGGACAGTGGCCCTCTTCTCACAACTCCCGTGGGACTCTTTCGGGGTCAGACACCGCACGTTTTTCTTCTGCACTGCCCAAGCAGAGGTTTTCATGAAGGCCCTGCTCCTGCAGCAAACTTTTGCCTGTGCATCCAGGCATTTCCGTACATCTTCTGAAATCTAGGTGGAGGTTCCCAAATCTCAGTTCTTGGCTTCTGTGCACCCACAGACTCAACCCCAAATGGAAGCTGCCAAGGCCACATCCTGAGCTCTATGTTGGCCCCTTTGAGCCATGGCTGGAGCATCTGGGACACAGGGCACTAAGTCCCTAGGCTGCACACAGCTTGAGGACCCTGGGCCTAGCCCACGAAACCACATTTTCCTCCTGGGCCTCCAGGCCTGTGATGGGAGGGGCTGCCATGAAGGTGTCTGACATAACCTGAAGACATTTTCCCCATGATCTTGGGGATCAACATTAGGCTCCTTGCTACTTATGCAAATTTCTGCAGCTGGCTTGAATTTCTCCTCAAAAAAATGGGTTTTTCTTTTCTACTGCATCATCAGGTTGCAAATTTTCTGAACTTTTATGCTCTTTTTATGTTTCCCTTTTAAAATGGAATGCTTTTAACAGCACCCAAGTCACCTTTTGAATGCTTTGCTGCTTAGAAATTTCTTCCACCAGATACCCTAAATCATCTCTCCCAAGTTCAAAGTTCCACAAATCTCTATGGCAGTGGCAAAATGCTGCCAGTCTATTTCCTAAAGCATAACAAGAGTCACCTTTGCTCCATTTCCCACAAGTTTCTTATCTCCATCTGAAACCACCTCAGCTTGGACCTAATTATTGTCCATATCACTATTGGCATTTTGGGCAAAGCCATTCAACAAGTCTCTAGGAAGTTCCAAACTTTCCCACATTTTCCTTCTTCTTCTGAGCCCTTGAAATTGTTCCAGCCCTCTGCCTATTACCCAGTTTGAAAGTCCCTTCCACATTTTCGGGTATCTTTCCAGCAATGCCCCACTCTACTAAGACCAAGTTACTGTATTAGTCCATTTTCATGCTGCTGATAAAGACATACCCAAGACTGGGAAGAAAAAGAGATTTAATTGGACTTACAGTTCCACATGACTGGGGAGACCATAGAATCATGGTGGGAGGTGAAAGGCACTTCTTACACTTCTTACATGGCAGTGGCAAGAGAAATTGAGGAAGAAGCAAAGGCAGACACTCCTGATGAAACCATCAGATCTCATGAGACTTATTCACTATCACGAGAAGAGCACTGGAAAGACTGGCCCCCATGATTGAATTACCTCACCCTGGCTTCCTCCCACAGCACGTAGGAATTCTGGGAGATACAGTTCAATTTGAGACTTGGGTGGAGACACAGCCAAACCATATCAGTCCCCAGGCAGTAGCAGCCTTAGAACAGGGTATTAGAAGAATGGCCTTGGAGATGAGAGATGAGGGGTATGTATAGATTCATACCCCAAACAGAGGGTAGAGCCCTACACAGTTTTTTATTGGAGAGGAGATAAGAGAGAAGGGAGTCTAGGAGGATTCCCGGCCTTTTGATCTGAATGACTGAAAAATAGAATTACCATTAATGAAACTTGAAAGTCTAAGACAGGAACAGATTTAGAAGGAAACAGCAAGAGTTCAGTTGGAACACCTAGGAAGTGATCCCAGGAAAGATTGGTAGTGGGGTGGGAAAATGAGAGAACCAGGGCAGCAGGGTTTCCTGATTAAGCCAGTTAGTGCTGTGGCTAACCTCGTGCTTAGTCCTGCTGGGGAACTCTGGCGGCCAGGGTAAAATGTACACTTCAGTGCCATCCCACCCAAATTGATGATTGTTGTCTTCCCTGGTTCATTAGTTGAGGGTGCAGCTGGGGATAGAGATGGGGACTGGGCTTGCTTTCTGGGCTCTAGGAGGAAAACAGCTCAGGGAAAGGGCTGCAGGATCTCATTGTTGCAAGTTGGGTGAGTGTGCATTGCATTGGTGACACCCTGAGGATGTGGGAAGGTCTTCCAAAGCATTTGCCCTAACTGGGCACAAGACCTGGTCCTTTGTACTTCAATATATTGTTTCCATATAAGATGGATGCCTGAGACTCAGGGAGGGCCATACAGCTCATAAACTGTGGAGTCTGATTAGAACTAGTCGTATCTGTTCAACTCTAAAGCTTGTGTTTTTACTCCCAACACTATTGGTAAGGTCATGAGGTCTTAGGTTTTCAGCCAAACACTCTTTAAAACATTGTGCAGAACCCGAACACATCTAAGAAGGGAAAAAAATCCTCTAAAACATAAAAATATAATCTAATTTTAAAGCAAAATGATCCCCAGGGTTCTTCATGAATTTTTATCAGACCCCAGAAATTTCAGAACTCAAACTAGAATATTAGAATGACCATGTAAATAAACAAAAACTGTAGGAACCTACTACATATAACAATAGTCAGAAAAATTCAGACACAGTGTAACGCACTGAATTCTAGGGAAGATGAGATGGAAATCTACATCATGAAGTGTCGGTAAGAGGTCAGACTTGCCTTCATTGCCGCATCTTGATGACAATAAAATTTAGGAAAATTCTTTGAAGACTGTAGGTTTTGGAAATTATTAATCTGTGAAATGAATAGTAAACTCATGGAATCAATGTTTGATAATATAGCCATTATCAACAATGTACATGTTGATAGTAGTTCTATATTGGGTTAATAATGAAAATTAAAATGCTGTCTGGAGCATATTTGAACTCTCTAAAACCTGACATCTTTCTGAAAGACAAATGATAGCAATGCCACTCAATTCTGGGGCCAAATGGAACATTTGCCTCTGCTTATGACTGAGGCTTGTCATTCTATTTCTTACTTCTAATCTTTGATATCTTTTCTTCAGCTCTAACCCAAATCAGGGATTATTACTAAATTGTTTCTTTGATTCTGCAATGTCAGTTACCCTTTGCATTCTAAAAATATTCCTTCTTCTTGATCTTTCTGCTTTTCTCCTGATGTCCCTGAAACTGGATCTTTGATGAGATGAACTTCCAGTAATCCTTTGTTATCTCAAATTGGTGGAGACAGCTGTGTTCTGGTTGATAGAGAGATTATTTTATATATATATATATAAAAATATATCATTATATATATATATATATAAAAATATATCATTTTATATATATATCATGTTTAAATCAGGAAATACTCAAAGAATTTTGATACAATAAGATGTACTTTATACACTAAATCCTATGGGGAACAAAATTAGTTATTAGATAAGTTAGAAATGAGGGAAATAAATAATCCTTATTGTAAACTTCGAGTATAACTTATATGCTGGGCATGCTACATAATTCATGTCTTGCAAAATTATATCCCATAATTTTATCCTTATATTGATTCTGCACGGTGGGTTAAAGGGCTGCAGTGTATAGTTGGAATCTGAACCCAGGTGTGGGATAATTAAAAACCTGTAACCTATCATGACCCTTTTAAAAACTTTACAATTTTGCCTGTCTCAGGATCATCTTAGTTAATATAAACTGTGTTACAGTAGCAAAAATTAGAAATGTCTGCTTATGTTAAAAAGCAGATATTCGTGCTAATAGATAACATGAATAAACGCATAAAATGAGTATATAGTTTCTATTTCAATAAATTCCATTATTATGCAGTCAACTTTTTGCTCCTCTGTGGACAAAATATTCCCTCTCTAGAAACTGGTCTCCAGCTGGTCATCATGAAAGATTATTTACTCTTTCAAGCCACTAATCCACCCCTGGCTTGCTGTAGCAGTAAACTACAAAATGCTATCTTACTGGCTTGAACTACTAGGAACTTGTTTCAGTATCCTTCACCCAGAAAGATGTCCTTTGCAAAATGTCAATAATGATTTGATCACTCACTTGTAAGATCGATGAAGGACAAATGTTGTATAATATGAGACTTTATGTCCATGTGTGAAAGCAATAATTGTGTATTTTGCAATCTTCACAGTCTAACACCTAGTTCATCTGGCATCCTAACATTTCTTGTCTTTTTAAAATATTTGTTTAACATTTCTACTATTGTATAATTATATTAGCCACTTTTGGGTAGCCCTTCCCTATAATTTCTATATTTGAAAGTGACTAACATAAGTTAGTCTCTTGATTCTCACGGTATGGCAGAGATGGCAAGTTATCTCCAAATATCCAGTCTTTCCACTTTCCTTAATAAAAGAAGCCCTATATCTTCACTGACTTTCCAGCCAGCTACAGAACTCATTCCCCATCTTCCTTTAAGCTAGACTTAGTCATATGACTGAGTTCTGGCCAATGAAATCCGTGAAGATATATGTGGAAGTGTTGCGTGTTATTTCTGGGAAGTCTTTTCAACAGAGATGTACCACTTCTCCTTTCTACTGTCTTAAATATGGGTTAAATGGCTGGAGTCCCAGCAGCCATCTTGGACCATGAATGGACCCTGAAAATGGAGACCTTTGAATAGCAACACAATGATAGAGAAAGAGCTTGGGTTCTTGATATCCTGTAACCCTATCCCAACCATAGACTACCAATCTCTCTGACTTAGCTTCCATTGTTTAGGTCCTTTGTAACTGCAACCAAACCTACTCAGAATTATACACAGATTGTATAGATCATTGTTATTTTTACCTTAAAAACTAAATTTTCTAACCAAATATTTCCTCTTTTGGTAGTAACCAAGAAGATGAAATGGCAAAAGCACTTCTTACCTTTGGCCCTTTGGTAGTCATAGTAGATGCAGTGAGCTGGCAAGATTATCTGGGAGGCATTATACAGCATCACTGCTCTAGTGGAGAAGCAAATCATGCAGTTCTCATAACTGGGTTTGATAAAACAGGTAAGTGCTGATAAGACTCAGTTGATTGCTTTCCAGCTTGGATGCTGACCGCAACGTGATCACCATCCTGTAGAACGTTGAAATTTGGTTCTGCTATGGCTAAGTCCTCATAAGACCTTCACAACTTCTCAACAATCTTATAGGTGTAAATGTGCTGAGCCCAACTTGGTCGTGGAGACCCTAACCCAGTGGCACTAGAGGAATTAAAGACACACACACAAAATACAGAGTGTGGAGTGGGAAATCAGGGGTCTCAGAGCCTTCAGAGCTGAGAGCCCTGAACAGAGCTTTACCCACATATTTACTGACTGCAAGCCAATGATAAGCATTGTTTCTGTAGATTATAGGTTAACTAAAAGTATTCCTTATGGGAAATAAAGGCATGGGCTGAAATAAAGGGATGGGTCTGGCTAGTTATCTGCAGCAGGAGCATGTCCTCAAGGAACAGATTGCTCATGCTATTATTGTGGTTTAAGAATGCCTTTAAGCAGTTTCCTGCCCTGGGTTCGGCCAGGTTTTCCTTGCCCTCATTCTGGTAAACCCACAACCTTCCAGCGTGGGTGTCATGGCCATCACAAACATGTCACAGTGCTGCAGAGATTTTGTTTATGGCCAGTTTAGGGGCCAGTTTATGGCCAGATTTGGGGGACCTGTTCCCAATATAAATGTCTTGTCAGATTCCACCTGTCAATTTTTGGGTGGATATCTTGTTAAAATGATGATAATTTTTATCAATACAAAACTATCTGGAATATTTAGAATAATTGTTGGGAAAAGGTAAGTGCATATTATTTTATCATATGTATGTATCAGTTCTTTGTTTCTTTTTCTCATTCATTGGAAATTGGTGTTTGTTTTCATTTTATGCAGTCCCTGTATAAAGGGAAGTGAATTCAAGCATATATTTCTACTGATTGGAGTGTGTCCCGAAGTACTGGTCAGGTTTACTTAGTTAAAATAAAGTAGTTTAAGTTACATTACATTACATTACATTTTTAATCTTCTTCTCAGAGCTACTATCCTTATCAAGAATCCAACTTAAAATAAAGAAACTTAAACATTCATAACAAAGTTGAGTTTTCAGGATTTGTTACCATTTATGTTTCATTGTAGGAAGCACTCCATATTGGATTGTGCGGAATTCTTGGGGAAGTTCATGGGGAGTAGATGGTTACGCCCATGTCAAAATGGGAAGTAATGTTTGTGGTAAGTCATAAATTTGTGTTTAGAACCTCGAGATAAATATCAAGGAGATTATTTGAATATTTTAGAGTTACAATATATACTCAAATCACTTTAGCAGTAATAGTTTTTGTCCTTTAACCAAATGATGAACAAAAAAAGTGTTTTACAAGAGGAACTGTTAAACATATTAGTATTTGAAAAAGGAAGAGGGACCTTAGTAAAAAATATATGTTACATGTATATCTTAAAACATAAGATAAAGTAATAATTTACCAAGGTTAATTACTTTAAAAACGAGATAAACACAAAGCTTAGGAGAGTGGACTCCTGCAGAAATGTCTTCTTGTTCCAAATTTACATTTCATAACTATAAAGTTTTCTTAATTTGTGTATTGTAATATCTGCTCAATGACTATCAAAAGTTTTTCTATGTTTTCAAATATATTGAAACTGAGCATTAGTATTGTTTGTGACTTAATATGCCCCTTGCCATCTACAGAATTCTAGCAAAACACCCACTAGAATTGAGAGGCTTAGGCAAATACCAAACATGCTTTTTTATTGAATGACAACTTTTTTTTTTTTTTTTTTTTTTGAGATGGAGTCTCACTCTGTCTCCCAGGCTGGAATGCAGTGGTGCAATCTCGGCTCACTGCCACCTCCGCCTCCCGGGTTCACACCATTCTCCTGCCTCAGCCTCCTGATTACCTGGGACTACAGAGGCCCACCACCACGCCCGGCTAATTTTTTGTTTTTGTATTTTCAGTAGAGACAGGGTTTCACCATGTTAGCCAGGATGGTCTCGATCTCCTGACCTCGTGATCCGCCCTCCTCGGCCTCCCAAAATGCTGGGATTACAGGCGTGAGCCACCATGCCCGGCCTGAATGACAACTTTTTAAATGGACCACCAACCAAACTAAAATAGCTGGTTAAGAATTTTAACTATGTTATAAAACTATATTCAAACCTATGTTCTAAAACTTTTGGTTTAGAAATCAGCATATTTTCTGAATCAAGCTAGACCCAAACTGAGTTACGTATTAGAGCAATCATGTCGTTTCTCATTATAATTTGTTCCAACATATATACAATTTTTTTTAAATGCAGAATTTTTCAGATTATGAGACTGATTAGTTACAGAAAAATTTGAAAGTTTATGTTTAATGATTATTATCCAATCATTCCATAAGGCAGAATCCATGAGAGTTCATGAGTGATCTTTTTTGTCACCCTGATGCGACAGTTTTAATAAGTTATTCATTGAAAAAAGTCAACATCACAGAAATATATTGGCCAGAGCACTAGCAACCCCATCAGGCCTCCACTTTTCAGCATTACTGGGAGCTTGTACATCTTTGGAACTTGCAGATAAATTACTGATGTTGGCCGGGCGCAGTGACTCACGCCTGTAATCCCAGCACTTTGGGAGGCCGAGGCGGGCGGATCACAAGGTCAGGAGTTCAAGACCAGCCTGACCAACATGATGAAATCCCGTCTCTACTAAAAATACAAAAATTAGCCAGGCATGGTGGTGCGCACCTGTAATCCCAGCTACTTGGGAGGCTGAGGCAGGAGAATCGCTTGAACCTGGGAGACGGAGGTTGCAGTGAGCCGAGATCAGGTCTCTGCACTCCAGCCTGGGCAACAGAACAAGACCCTGTCTCAAAAAAAAAAAAAAAAAAAAAAATTACTGATGCTAATCATTGAACTCTTGCTGCTAAACACATATTATGTCTGACTGCAGCAGTGGTGGATCTTGGATTTGGGCTGAGGGGTGACTGCTTTCAAACCTCTGACAGGAGTGTTAAAAAAACATAATTCAAATATTGGTTATAATTGCCTCAGTTATAACTACATCCCTCACCACAGCCTTTCTCCATCCCTCAGCTACTAAGGGTGAGTGGAGATCATTTCTGCTCTCCACCTGCTTTCATAATATGAATCTTTAAGGGCATGCCTGGTTAGTGATCATACAAGGATTGAAATTCTTCCTGAAAGTGAATATGCCCTGAAAGTTACAATGATGTCATATTACTCTTATGAACAATGGTATAAGGCAGATAGTATTTCATAGCTGCAAGAGATTTCGAAGATATGGTAAGTTACAATAAAAACCAGTCTTCGGATAGGCTAGTTATTGCTTTTGCCATGATGTTGCAGTCTGTGTTCTTGTGTGTAAAGAAAGCATAGCACACTTGTGATTTATTAAAGTTTTACCCACATTCAAATTTTAGAATTTGAGTTATGAAATTGCATTTAAAATAATTTCTTAAGTTATTTTGCCTCTAAGAAATAATGTATTAGTTCAATACAGATTCCAGATGCATACATTTATTCAGTTAACAAGTAGTTTTTGTTGTCGATTTTTAAAATCTTTAAAATTATTTTAGTTTCTTAAAACGAAAATATTAGCCATACTTCTAATATGCCTAATCTCTTCTAATATCTGCCTTTGATGATACCATGTTTACATGGACAAGCTGTGATAAGTATTACATTATTTTCTTAGTAGGTACTAACTCTTTCTGAACCCAAATGAAAAATTGCTTTATTTTACAATTTCAAAAGCATCTAAAGAGGAAATAGACTAATGATTCCTTTTTTCCCCTTAGGTATTGCAGATTCTGTTTCTTCTATATTTGTGTGACATGTTGGAGAGATGAAGAGACAGCTACAAAATGAAGGTTTTCATAATGCAGTGTAACATAGTACTTCAAAGTGTTATTCAACTTCAAGTTTCAGCAACTACCTACAAAAGATTCTAAGACCCAGTAGTATTTAAACTAAGTTTCAGAATGTTACCTTCTTGTAGAGAGATGGACAACCAAAGTCAGTGGGACACACTCCAGCGCAGAAGGCTGCAAGAAAGCCTATGGAAGAGTTTCCTGCCCTGACAGGAAATTCAGATTAGGAAATATTTTAGGTCACTGCAACTGGGGGAGGCTGCTGTTTACTTTTGTTTGCTTGTTATTTATTTGATTGTTTATTATGAGATATTTCAGGTGGGATCAAAGAGGTCATAAGAATTTATTTTCTTTTGTGGGGTATAATTACTAGCTTTAGGTTACCCCTATACACAAGAACGGCCAACCTAAAATTTTGTGTTCCTTGTACAGTTCATCATATTAGCAGCCCTCTGAGATGGTATATTGGAAGGATTTGCAACACCAATTGCTTTACCTAAACAAATGGTGCTTACTCTTTGAACAGCAGAGTGACCACGTAGAAGGAAGGAAAAGGGTAAAATCCCTTCAGTTAAACTGAAATTAAATGAACAATAAGGCAACTACATAAGTAACTTCTAGTAGCATTGTCTAAGAGACAACTTACTGTTTGATAATTTTCATTGTGAATAGGAATCCAATAGATCATATTTCTTACTTTGTTCTTTTTATACTGGAGAATAATATTTTGTTCTCTAGTATATCAAAGTATCAAAATATTATCTCATATTTTCTCCCTCTCTTTCTCTTACTCTTTCTCAAGTTTTCCTGGTGGCTTTGCTTCCCTGACTAAAGAATTAAGTCTCATTTTCACTTTCCATTTCTATTTTCTAGCCACTTAGTTGACTCCCTTTGTCTCTATACTTTTACCAACATTAGGATCTCACCTCTTCCTTCCTCCCCTAATTCATAGGCACCACTCCTATCAAAGTCCCATCTCTTACCCCTGGGTATCAGTCAATCTGTGAGTTTTCCAGACTCTGTTTCCCAGTTTTCCCCTTAGCTTTCCCGGTCTCCCATCTGAACTGCTTCTTTGTGCACCTGTTTTCCTTTCCCTTGGCTCCCTGTCTTGATTCCTGTGATCACTCTTGCATCACTAATTGCACAAGTGATTTCAGGTGCAATTCTGATTAGCCTGCATCTGTGCAGTGATCAATAATCCAGTGTGCCTAGAAGGGACACTGTGTGCTGTTCATGACCTGCAACCAGGAAACAAGCCATTTCTTGTTAGCAGTGTGAGAACCTTATAGCAAAAGAGTTGACCTTCTGGTTGAATATAAGTACAACCATATTAAATGAGTCAATACAAGAAAATTATTTCTGATACTATGTACGTACATATTTCTTCTCTAAACTTTGTCATTCTTTTCTAATGTATATGATCTAACAAAAATGAAACATGAAATGCAGCAGCAACCACTAAAAAAATTCAAGGACATCTAATTTTTTCTGTCACTTTTGCCCTTTGTTTATCCTTCCCTGTGATTAGATAAACAAAATAAAAAAACAAAATGCTGTATTTCTCTTCTTACACCAATCAGAACCAATCCCAAAAGAATGTTGACTCAGGTTTAGAGGTGTTCCAGAAAGACAGATACTGACATTTTAATTGATAAATATTTTTATTATTCAGGCATGCCAGAAAAGAACTATGTCCTGCTTGACTAGTTTGTATTTGCTACTGACTTTCTATGTGATATAAATGCATTTCTAATACTCTTTCTCAAGTTCTAAAGGATTTTTAAATTTCAAAATGATTAATATGTTTCTGCTGTTGTGGATTTTGATGATATTTACAATAAAACAACCTACATTTGACTTTGGTTTAAAAAGAACCTCTTCTTAAGTGTATGGCTTACATTTCATCAACACAGTATTAATGTGTTTTATATTTACCGTGTTTTCTCAGCTCTAAATTAATATATCCAGCTTTTGGTTTTCTCCATAGGCACTTTAACCTCAGTGTTTCCAAAACTCCATTCATCATCCTCCCTAACTCCTCCCACCGCTCCCAACAAAAATCTCCTTTACCTCCTAGAGCGTCTATTTTGGTTAACAGAATCAACATTATGGAATCACCCAATCAATAAAATTAAGACAAATCCTAAACGTTTAAGCAGGTCATCTACACCTTGGTAACCCATCAATGAATTACCCACCTCCTGTGGCTACTGTCATTTCTTAGTGCAATGTTCTTTAGTGTCATTTATCTCCATTATTCAGTAGCCTACCTATTATACTCTATGTCCCTTAATCCAGACTCAGAGTCTGCTGATTCAGATCAATGTTCTCATAGTCCATCTACTTTGTTCTCCTTGCATTTACATTTCTCAAAGATATCAATTTTTCTGTTCACAACCATTCAAGGGTTCCCAGTGCCTATGATACCATGCGAGCTCTTTTAAGTGAGCTTTCATGAAGAAACTCCTCTCTACCTTTTCAACCATGATTGCTGCTGTGCTGCATAGTTCAATCACTCTTATGCTGTGCTCCAGCCATAACAAACTGCTTAAGTCAAAGCAACAAAATCCTCATCTAATAATTAGAAGTCATAATGAAAGTCATCAAGATGTTTCTGGATGTAGTTTCACAAAGATCTCAAAGTGGATACTAAATTAGCCAACCTTACAGTGATTTTCTAACCCATTTAAAAGTTATAAAGTGGGTCATCAGCACTAGAAGCAAGTGTGACTGGGCAAGGGTGGGAACTTGCAGTCTAAATTATTTTGATATTTATGTTAAGAATAACTGATATATCCTTTGATAAAACTCTTGCAACTTCTAGCTTAGTCACACCAAGAAATATAGATGTAAAGAATGAAATATAACCGTATAGTCCATGATATGATTTGGCTGTGTCTTAACCCAAATCTCACCTTGAATTGTAATAATCCCCACATGTCAAGGGCAGAGCCAGGTGGAGATAATTGAATCATGAGGGGGGTTTCCCCCTACTGTTCTCATGGTAGTGAATAAGTCTCATGAGATCTGATGGTTTTATAAATGGGAGTTTCCCTGCACAAGTTCTCTTGCCTGCCACCATGTAAAACATGCCTTTGCTTCTCCTCTGCTTTCCACCATGATTGTGAAGCCTCCCCAACCATGTGGAATTGTGAGTTCATTAAACCTCTTTCCTTTATGACTTACCCAGTCTCAGGTATGTCTTTATTAGCAGCATAACAACAGACTAATACAACAGGCTAAGAAGGGAGTTACAGATTGGCCAGGGTGATTGACCAGGACTATCAAGATGAAATCAGTCTACTACTCCACAATGGAGGTAAGGGAGAGTAGGCGTGGAACACAGGAGATCCCTTGGAGTATCTCTTAGTATTGCCATGTCCTGTGATTAATGTCAGTGGGAAACTACAACAGCCCAATCCTGGCAGGACTGCAAATGGTCCAGACACTTCAGGAATGAAGGTTTGGGTCACTCCACCAGGTAAGAAACCACAACCTGCTGAAGTTCTTGCTGAAGGCAAAGAGAATAAGGAATGGGGGTAGTGGAATAAGGTAGTCATCAATAGCAGCTTCAGCCATGTGACAAGTTGCAGAAATGAGGACTGTAATTGTCATGAGTATTTCCTCCTTATTTTGTTGAGAACATGTTTGCACATATATACACTTGTACTAAGAAAATATATTCATTTTATTTCCTTTCTTTTTGCTTTATCATGTGATGTCAGATTTGTTTACTTCATATCAACATTTAAGTGTTGTTAACTTTATGTAATAGCATTTGGGTTGGGGATTGGTGCACTTCCAGTTGTACAAAGGATAGCTGTACTGTATTAGGTGTAATTATGACCTTATTATTGTCTTTATTTGAAGATTATGTATGATTTCAGGAGATGTGGATGGGTTCAAGCTGACAAAGTTGTGATGGTTAATATTGAGTGTCAACTTGGTTGGATTAAAGGATGCGAAGTATTGTTACTGGATGCGTTTGTGAGGGTGTTGCCAAAGGAGATTAACATTTGAGTCAGTGGACTGGGAGAGGCAGACCCACCCTCAGCCTGGGTGGGCACCGTCTTATCAGCTGCCAGTGTGAAAGCAGGCATGGAAAGAACAGACCTGCTGAGTCTTCTGGCCTCCATCTTTCTCCCATGCTGGAGGCTTCCTGCCCTGGAACATCAGACATCAAGTTCTTCAGCTTTTGGACACTTGGACTTACACCAGTGATTTGCCAGGGGCTCTGGGGCCTTCAGCCGCAGACTGAAGGCTACATTATTGGCTTCCCTACTTTTGAGGTATTGGGACTTGGACTGGCTTCCTGCTTGCAGACCTATTGTGGGACTTCATCTTGTAATTGTGTAAGTCAATACTCCTTAATAAACTCCCCTTCATATATACATCTATCCTATTAGTTTTGTCCCTTTGGAGAATCCCGACTAATACAGTCTATTAAAATAATGATAAACGTTGACAAATAACATTTGCACCAATATTCTAAGGCACTTTGGTGGCAGAACATCTATTAACATATTTTTTTCCTAAGAAATAGCAAAGCTTATAAAATAAGTACTTTTACCCCCAGATGGATAGGAAACTAGGCTTCAACTGATGATTGTACCAGATAGTTAATAAATGGCAGAGCCAGAATTTGCCCTCGAGTTTGTTGATTTCAAAGCTAGTGCCTTTTAGCCACCATGCCATTTGACTCTGTATTATATCAGCCTAGCCACCATCAGATACTGTGTATACACACATACATGAGCACACAACAGTCGTGGAGGCAAAAGCAATTATATACAATTCTGACACAAACTAGATGATAGGATCCTTATAAGAAAAAAACGCAATTGAAACCAAAGAATAGTTCAATTCCATCAAGAACTTACTGCTTGCTAGTGATAATGACTCTAGGTCAACGCTGACATACATTTTAGATTTTTAAAATAATATTATGTATTTCCTCCCATAACAAAAATTTAAGTTTTCCCAATAACCTGGCCAAGCTAGAAAAAGAAGACTAAAACTCATGTCTGATCGAAACTCTTAGCCTAATTAATGTCTTATTAGAAATGAACTGGGTCACTGCTCAGTCTGTGTCCTTTCTTCTGGAAAGCACATCTTCTTTGAGGGGACTTCTTGCTCCTGCCTCAGTTCTGCATGCATTAGAGTTCACTGCACCTCCCAGATCACAGGCATGGGAGCTGGGGGAAAGAGAAGGTTTGCCCTGTGTGAGTCCAGTGGTGCTGGAAACTGGGACCCAGCCTGAGACAGAAGCTGTTCTACTACAGGAAAGAATAAAGCCAACACCTACAGAGAAGAGATGAGACAAAAAAGATCTCAGAGTGTTCCGGGAATATAGCACTCCAGGAACTGGACCCAGTCCTTGTGGCATCAGAGTTTCCAGGCTCCTCTTTCAAGGCTTTTTGGGCAGTGTTCATTTGAATTCTGCAAGCTGGTAATCCTCTAGTATATCCCCTCTAGACAAACTGCAGATAGGTTTCTGTCTTTGGTCATTAAGATTCCTAACAAATACAATCAATATTTCAAAAACAATACAAGGAGAAAGATTAATACTTTATTATTATTAAAATTTTATTTGAAAGTCTTTGTACAGAATAACATATTGTACTGCATAAAATACTTGAAATAGCTGAAGTTTACAAGTTTATAAAGATGAAACAATGAGATAATGATTACATTAAGTGGTTACATTAATTCTCAGGGGAAATTGAATTTTTAATAGGAAAACACCCTATGTACAATGTTACTATTTAAATGAATTCTTTCTCATCTTATTGCTTAGTCTTGCCACAAACAAGCGGTAATAAAATTATTTCTAGAATTAAATCAGAGCATCGTGGTGCTGAACAACATATGTATACATATATTAAAACTATTTATGAAAATTCATAGAAAATAAAAAATAGACTGTGAAACCAGTATTCTTCATAGATTTTGCAGATGATTTTAATCTGATTCATCACTGCTGAAGTAGGAGCTATCACAGTATTCAGCTGTATACAGAAATTTGTGAATGGTTGGGTTCATCTTCGGTATCCAGTGTCGGGGAATCAGATATGTTGAAAGATTAAATAAATCTACGAATACCTTATACCTATCACTGGAAAAACACATACATGAAGATGTGTTACATTGGTTGACATGAAATATTTAAAATTTTCAATTAGAAAATTTATTTCTCTGATATTTTCCATAATTAATTAGTATTCAATATTATAATACACACCGCATGTTGTATATATCATATATTAAATTAGGTATTATGTAGTATTAGTATTGATTGCCTACTTTTTATTCCATTTTCAAAGTTTATGCCCACAAAACAGTATTATGTGTTTTAGAACAGGGTGTTTCATATTAAAACTGAGAGTCTTATTGCTGGCACCTTCATAAAGATAAGGATGTGTTCTCACTTCCTACTTCTGAAGGATGGTATGCAAGGTAATACATGTAACCCATACAGAGTCTTAGATGCTCATTTGGAAATATTTCCAACTGAAAAGCTGCCAAATAACTGCCCTAAGGGTTTAATGGACTCATAATAAATGTCTACGAAGTAGTTTTAACACTAAAATTGCATTTGTGTTGTTAGTCAACAATTTTAACTGTTACGGTTTTATGGAGGAAGAACATTTGCCTTTGAAGTCAAATAAATCTGGGTTCAAATTCTGGATCTGTCACCTACAATTCAAGGACCTTTGACAAGTTGTTTAAACTTCAATGCCCCAGTTTCTAACTCTGTAAAATGAAAACTTCAGTCCTTCCTTTTGGTCAGGGCTTTTTTTTTTTTTTAATACTTTAAGTTCTAGGGTACATGTGCACAACGTGCAAGTTGTTACATATATATACATGTGCCATGTTGGTGTGCTGCACCCATTAACTCGTCATTTACATTAGGTATATCTCCTAATGCTATTCCTCTCCCCTCCCCCCTCCCCACAATAGGACCCGGTGTGTGATGTTCCCCTTCCTGTGTCCAAGTGATCTCATTGTTCAATTCCCACCTATGAGTGAGAACATACGGTGTTTGGTTTTCTGTTCTTACAATAGTTTGCTGAGAATGATGGTTTCCAGATGCATCCATGTCCCTACAAAGGACATGAACTCATCCTTTTTTATGGTGGCATAGTATTCCATGGTGTATATGTACCACATTTTCTTAATCCAGTCTGTCACTGATGGACATTTGGGTTGATTCCAAGTCTTTGGTATTGTGAATAGTGCCGCAATAAACGTACATGTGCGTGTATCTTTATAGCAGCATGACTTATAATCCTTTGGGTATATCTCCAGTAATGGGATGGCTGACAGTAACTGAAACAGCATGGTACTGGTACCAAAACAAGATATAGACCAATGGAACAGAACAGAGCCCTCAGAAATAATACCACACATCTACAGCCATCTGATCTTTGACAAACCTGACAAAAACAAGAAATGGGGAAAGGATTCCTTATTTAATAAATGGTGCTGGGAAAATAAGTAGAAAGGATTCCCTATTTAATAAATGGTGCTGGGAAAATAAGTAGAAAGCTGAAACTGGATCCTTTCCTTTCTCCTTATACAAAAATTAATTCAAGATGGATTAGAGACGTAAATATTAGACCTAAAACCATAAAAACCCTAGAAGGAAACCTAGGTAATACCATTCAGGACATAGGCATGGGCAAGGACTTCATGTCTAAAACACCAAAAGCAACGGCAACAAAAGCCAAAATTGACAAATGGGATCTAATTAAACTAAAGAGCTTCTGCACAGCAAAACGGCAGGTCTTTTTAAAACTGAGGTAACACACTAGAAATGCTGTTTGTGTTAATTATTCCCACCACCCACTGATATGTGTGTTCATTTGGTATAGGCAGTTATTGATTGTTTTGTGCTTACAGAATTTATTTCCAGGGAAAGTGAAAATGTCTAAAAATCATGAAAATTTAAACCTGTTTATTTTAGAAACCAACCAATCTGGTAATAACAGTAGGGATGAAATCAATGTACTGTAAAGATTTGAGGGGGAGCTAAATGCAAATGTCTAATTTATTCTTGAATTGATTCTTCTTTTTCAAGGGACCATAGAAGTTTTTCAGTTTCCAGATGTATCCATTTGTCCATTTATCTATGATATTGTGAATATCAAAATAAGAATGTACGTCCCTTAGAAACCTCTCTAGCATATTTTAAATCCTTAATAAATGTTGATCTCTTTCCTTGTAAACACTTTAAAAAGGGCACTCTCTGGAGAGATGGAAATAGTTTTATAATATAGAGTCACATCAGAAAACAAGATGCTGCTTTCACTGTGTCGTTTATCTAGCCAGGAAGACATTTGTAGAATTAATGATAAATGTTTTTGTCTAGTCAAAACTTGAGCCACAATGAGTTGAAGACTTTTCTGCCTGGATGTAAGCACTGTTAAACCGTTTGTTTCCTCACATATCATGCAGGCATTGATACCATACCCCTTTTCATACAGGATCAAAGCAGTGAAGGTTCATAATTAAAGATTTTATAAAATTACTTCCAAAAGACCGAACTGGAATATTCTAACTACAAACGTGTTGTCAGTAGTTCAGACAGGAGCAAACAAAATGACTTTTTAAAGTTAATCAGCGTATAGATGGAGAAACAAATTGTTGGTGACTGCCACCAGGAAGAAAGGAGAATTTCCCCACCTACCTCACAGTTGAGCGCAGGTAATGATAGCCTGAGGAACCACCGGTGCCAGCTTTGCTGCCCAGCATTCTGTGCACCATGCACACATGGTTATCTAGGCAAACACACAAATTTACTGCATGGATATTTTTCCACCATTAGTTCCACAATGTTCTAACAATAAGGGCTTGGTAATGATTATTGCTTCTGAGAAAATGCTGACAACTAACACTTGGCCATATGGAAGGCTCATACATGAGAGCCGGATGAGACTGTGAGGTTGCCTAGCGCTCCACTTGCTTCAGGCTACATGCATTTCACTCCCTCCTTCATTGCATTTAGCCCATGGACACAATAGAAGAGACCAGGGCCATAACATGACTCATGAGCCCATGCCACCTTTGCCTTCATGGCAAATTCCTTCATTTAAAACAATTAAAAACCATTTAAATTAAAAATTTAAAACTGCATTGGCATAATGGCAAATATATTACTCTTACATAATAAAACTTTTTTTGACCTAAAGTTTATTTTTTTCCTTCAGATTTTAAAATAAAATATGTTCATTAGCTCCCAAAAGTATTGTGGGCCTTAGGTACTGTGCCTAGCATGCATATGGATCAGTTGGCCCTGGGAGAGAGTGATGGCCAAGCTGGTATGTATGAAAGAACGCACCCACACACAAAGGAGGGGGGAAGAGAGAAAGTGGGCACGAGGGCACACAGAAGACCAAGACAAAGAGCACAGGAACAGCATGTGGGGAAGCAGCATGGGGTGAGCGGGAAGGACTTACATCTCCATTTGGTCATCAGTGAATCTATGTCCATAAGAGAAGTCAGCAACTGAAAAGGCACCTGGAACCTAGGCTCTTCCCTAAAGGAAAAAGAAGAAATAGAAGAATATATTCAAGTAAATAGAGTGCGTTAGAAGGAGCATGAGTTTGACAATCAGTTGGCCCTGGAAACAAATGTCAGCTTTGCCTGTGAGGAGCTGTGGCAGCTTTGGCTTATTATCTCAGTCTCAGTTTCTTTGTCTCAAAGATGAAATAATACTACTCAACTTGTGGTGTTTGAAGTCTAGAAAATTCCTGTAATATACATGAAGTAATCACCCAGAGTCACATCTAACATTGGTTCTTATTAAAAGGAGACAGATGCACTATCACAGATTTCCCAGCCAAAAATAGTCAAACACTTTTAGGCAAAGATATTAAAACGCAAAAGGAAAAACCACTTTTTAATTCTTTTCATCTATTTGGTTTTTTTGTTGTTGTTTTTTGTTGTTGTTGTTTTTGTTTTGTTTTGTTTTTACATCTATTTCTTCAACTTTCTCAGTATATTTTCTACTTAGGACGCATATGCCTGACTGGCATGCATTTACTTGAGTTTAAGAAAAGAGTCAGAAGATTTGGTTTATGTTGCCATTTTGAAGAAAGACTTGAAAAGATTTTAAAAATTAAATACACAGAAGCATGACAGCCTGTCAATATAGATATTTTTTTACTAATGTGATATTTATTGTTCTGAAATATTTAATTCACGAACCCTGAGGATGGGACCTTTATACAATAGAGTAGGAATGAGTCAACATTTAAGGAATACTTCAAACATTTTAGACCATGAAGATAATTTTACTTGAAATTGCTGAATAAGTGGTAGAGTTTGCAAGTTATTTTCACTTCATGCATTTTTTATTTTCTTAAACAGTAATAATCTTACAACATTGTTTAATGATAGAACACATTTCATGAGTGAGTCTCTGAGAGAGTAAACTTTGGCCATTTAGGACACTTAGTGTTACATAGTGCTTTGTAGAATTCAGTTAAAAAGGATATTTGATTAATTTGTGCAGTGTTTAACCCCATTTAACCCTGTTCAGGGAAAAAGTTATGCTTTTACTATTTAAAAGAAAAAAAGGGGGTACCGTAAAACTTCATTACTAATTATTTTCTAAGTTTTCTCCAAAAACTAAATTACTGCATTGAACTATCATTATAATTTTTAGGCTTTATACTGCATATGTTATCCATATCCACCCCTCAATTTTAACGTCAGTCTGTCTTCTGATTTGTTTTACCTGTAAAAATATATCATCAATGCTCCCTGAAGCGCTCTGTATGACAGCCGTCTTTCACCTGCAAAATACGTTGCAAATTTAAATTTATTAGGTAATTTAAGGTAATTTTATATTAATTCGGCATCATCATCTTAAAAAATTTAATGGATTACATGTGTTTAGAAATCAATATAAGTTTCAGTTTACATTTTTTATTCCTTAGGTTGAATTTATAAACATATCACTTAAAATACAATTTTAACATTGGATTTTTTAAAACAAACTAAAAATGTACATATTTTAAATTTTCAAAACCTTCAAATAGCATGTTAAGAAAACCTGATTTTTTTAGAAAATACTTGACTTTCATAACAAAATTCATTTTCCAAGTAAAATAATATGTCTTTCATTTCAAAAAAGTAGAGATGCATTATAAGCATCATTTCAAAGTAGTTTTCACTAATTCACTTGAAATTAGCTAACTTGTTTTTAATGAGCACAATTATGTAAAATCGTATATGTGTGCTCTAATGAAAGACTTTCTCCTTGCTTCAGGAAAACAAGATTTTGTTATTCTTTACTGAGGTTTTTTTTTTGTTGTTGTTGTTTTAAGAAAACAGAAGCTAACAACCTTTAAGCTTATTAAACTTAATACCAATTTCATATATTGCTTTGTTTTGTACTTGTGTTATAAAAATTAATTTTTACTTTTATTCTGCCTATTTCCATAAAGGTTTAAGATACTTTACAATAAAAGTTCTAAGTCAAAATGAACACAAAAGTTTAGAAATGAAAGTACTGATTTTATGGCTCAATAAGTTTCAGGAACTAATAGCTCAGTACCAATTGTGCCAAAAGTCTAAATGTATACGTTTCCTGGTCTCCTGGTCAGTCAAGCAGATTTGTATGAAAGAGCTCAGCCACACACAAAGGAGGGAGGAAGAGAGAAAGAGGGCAGGAACATACCATGTAATTGGAATGTAAGAACATTCCAAGCCCAGAGAACACATAAAAAGACTCCTTGGTGATAAATCTAAATAACTAAACTTAGCTAATAAAAGAAAATTAGTATGGCTGGACAACACAAATATGAGATCATAAAAGGCCTTATAGACCATGTTAAAGATTTTGTCTTAATCCTAAAACAATGGGGTAACATCAATACTTGCTCTCACAGTAGCTATTCCTTCCTTTTCTTACCTCTACCATAGTGTTTACTATTACAACGATTTGTCTTCATTTCTGTTCCTATTAGGCTGTGAACTATTTGAGAAACTATATGCAGTTGATCTTGATATCCCTTGTATCTGGCATAGACTACACAAATTTTTTTTCTAATGTTTTTGAAGTAATCTGGGCATAGAAACCCGTTAAAATAGATTTATCACTGAAAACATTTACTCCATTTTTGTTTCTATCAGTAGAATATCAATTTTCATTCTATTTCTCCCAAGCAAAGCTTGATAGGCTTATAAAATGATGTTTTGATCTCATATTCACACATTTCAGGGAAAAGATTCATAAAATAAAAATACCTACCTTTACTAAGGAGATGTTCATGACGTTTCTCATCAAATAAGGACAGTAGCACCTCTTTTTGCTTCTGAAATTCAGCCACCTGTTCCTCTTTTTCTTCAGACTCTTCCTTAGCCTTTAGGAAAAATATGGCATTAATAACCCTGAGAGAGAATAAATAGATTGATATTTTAGAAAATTTTGCTTACAAGGAAGAGACTTGTGGTTGCAGAAATGGTGTACTTTTAATATTTACTGTATCATCTAATATTACTATTTGGAAATTATGTCTTATGAAAAGGAATCTTTCACACACTCAGTGGCTCTATCCTTTCATTTAAGTTTAAATGATTTCTCAATATTAAATATTATCTTCATAAATGTAATGAACAATGAACCCAGATGGACAAAAGTAGAGATAACTACCAGCAGTTAATAATGACCTAATTTTAAACAAGAATTATTTAACACAGGAAGTAAGGTAACTTCACTTAGAAAAAGTTAAGAATTCCTAGTCAGAAGAACTATTAACTCTACTGAAATTCTATATTCAGTACTGACTTCTGTAAATACAATTTCTTAGATATTTCTCACTCATGTTTTCTTCATTTTCTCTCTATCTATTGATTGGTTTAAGAAAATTCTTATTTTTTCTGCCTACAACACATATTCTGTTTATAAGCCAATTAATTGAGCTAGGGCAAATTATTTAACCCAATTATTTCCAATTCATCAGAACAATGACCCTATGTAGTACTAACCTATATGCATATTATTTCCAATTAATTATTTATTCGATACATGTCATGCTAAGATGATAGAGATAAAATTGTGAGCAAAACTCGAGAGTTGTGATATTGTACAGGAATTATCTGGTAGGAATAAGACATTGAACAAATAATTACCCAGTCATTAAATTACAACCTTAGACCATGCTATACAGAAGCAGTATTGGCATCATAACTTAAAGTAATAAGGAGTTTAGGAAAGACCTTCCTAAAGAAGTTTTCCTTGAACCAAGATCTTAAGAATCGGAAGGAGTTAGTTGGGGAAGAACATTCCAAATCCAGAGAAGAACACATAAAAGGACTCCTTGGTGATAAATGCAAAGAACTAAACTTAGCTAACAAAGAAACTCAGTATGGCTTGACCACATGAATGTGCGATCATAAAGGCCTTATAGACCAGGTTAAAGTTTTTATCTTAATTCTAAAAACAATGAGGCAACATCAAAAGGCTTTACACAAGAGGGAGATGTGATCAGATTTGCCTTCTGAAAAGGTTATTCAGACTGCAATGTGGAGACTAAAGTAGAATAGAAGCATACTGGGAAGGTGGAGGAGAACAGTTCAGAGATTATTATAGTCCGGGTGAAAAACAATGGCAGGTTACACTTGAGTGGTAGTGGTAGATTAAAGGATGATATTTGAGAACTAAATAGGTAACATCGGTAGGACTTGATGATAGCTTGAAGAAGTGGTGAAACAAGAGGGCGGAGCCAAGGATCACTGATAGAAGTCTGACGACAGCCCAGATGAATTATAGGAGAAAAAGTTCTTTAATGCAGAGAAGACAATGTTGGTACAAGAGTGGATGGAAGGAGTAATGTTCAAGCTTGGTTTTATTGGTGTGTTTTTGAGAGGACCAGGAGGAAATATCAAGTAAGGTATTATACACATGTTCTGAAATCTAAGGGGATATATAAACAGAGATAAATGTTTGAGAATTATGTTGGCTAAGTAGATACTGAAGCAGTGGGTATAAATGACACCATCTAATGAAAAAGTGTAGAGATAGAACAGAAAGGATCTAAGCCAATGGACTACAAAACTCTATCATTTATTGGTCTAAGAGAGAAATAAGAGCAAGTAAAAGAGATAGAGAAATAAGGGCCAGAGAATTAGAAGCAAACATAATGGTGTGTACTAAATCCAAGAGAAAAGAATGTTCAAGAAAGAATAAGTCGTAGTCATTAGTATTGAATGTTTCTGCGAGGTCAACTAAGTTAAGACTAAAAATGTACAAGAAGACCACATGAGAATGACGGTACAGGAAGACAGCTTGAAGTAAGCTGAGGATTAGATGAGAGATAAATAATTATTCTGACTTCTGTTCTCAATGCTTTACAAGTATTTATTTAATTTCCTGTCATAATAATCTTATGAGTTAGATATTCTTATTTTTCTATATTGCCAGTGCTGAAAGAGAGGCAAAGAGAGGTGCAGTCACTTGTTCTCTGTCACACAGTTGTTTAAGAAGTGGAAGCGGGACTGGAACCCAAGTAGCGTGACTTCAAAGTATATGCTTTCAGCACTACCTAATGCAACCTCTCAAGATGTAGAATTTAAACAACTCTTCCAGGAAATTTAGTCATGCAAAGAGGATGAGAGACCTGAAAGATCAGGGCAATGAGAAATCAACAGTATCTTTTAAGTAGGAGAAAACTGACATTGTCTGAGAGCTGCCAGAAAGCACCCAGTAAATATACAAGAGCAAAAGCAAAGCTACAGGGCTAAATAGATTTGGTTCGTTGGTTCACTGTGGGCCTAGTTCTGTCTAGAATTGGTCCTAATACAGAATTTTCAATAGAAATGAAAAAATAATATTAATCTCAGCTACTTATCATAGATAAAATTCTCCCTTGCAATGAAGGTCTTATTTTAGTATAATATTTATCGCACATAAAGAAAATGAAATCAATCATGTAATATAGTCCAAGAAAATACATTTGTGAAAGAAAAAAATATGAGAAAAATGAAAGGTTAAGAGAAAAGTAAAAATAATTAAATTTTAAATATTTCTGTATTAAATTTATATTAACTCATGTCATCTAAATACCTGAATACTTATGAATTCCTCTTCCAGGCCTCTGGTGATATTTTTTTCGAGCTTTCCCCAGAAGTTAAATCCATGTGGCTCTAAACCTGGGGTTCTTTCCAGCCATGCCTTGAATAAACATTATTTTTTAAGTGAGTACATGGTAAAATTTAAATTATGTAAAATGCATTGTAACTGACATGTATAAACTTGAAACAAGAAATCTTCATGGTTTCCAGAAATGTATGCTACAAGTTTTATTTGTAAATGTTTTTTATTTCTCTTCAATTTCTTCACTTATGAAATAATTAATATATTCAATTTCCTTAATTTTATGGCAACCATTAATAATGTTTACTCTTTATTTCTTAATATGTGATTACAGAAATTCCAATTGTCTTCTAGAAATCTATACACATATATAAACATATGTTCTATCTAAACATATTTAAAGAGTATATTCTTAATAATTATTTTACTGATATCTTCTGGTTTATTCTCAAGTTACTTTATGTCTTAGGAGCTGAAGAAATGATGATGTGTATAAGATACAATCTCCTCTAAATTCATGGGAACTGTATACTTAGTAACTTTGAAATTAATCATCCATGCAATTACTTTGAGATTTTAAAATATTTTTAAATCTAGAAATAAAACTAAATTCATGTACCTCTGTGAGTTCTCATTTAACCCATACTTATTATAATTCTGAAATTAGCTTTGGAATTCTTTTTCTCCCTATTCTTATATGCCATTATTTAACATTATATATAATGCATTAACCTAAATCCACATTTACATTACCCAGAGGATTAATGAGCAGAGTATAATTCAACACAAGAAAAGTTGATTTGCAGAATAAAAGGCTTTGCAATGGAAACCAAGACAATGCAATCTTTGTTTAGTAATCTATTTTTGAAGAAAAAATTAATAATTCCTAAAGGCTACTTGTAGACCTTTAGGGAATTTGGATACAAAGGGAACATTTTCTGAGGTGTATATTCTTAGTAATTTAGTTCAGCTAAGAAAAATACTAAATAACCGAAAATTTTCAATTACAGAATATTTTAAAACAATAAAGCTCACTAAATAATCACATTCAGTCTAAAAATCAGCTAATTAAGCATTACTTAGTAGGGATATTTAAGGAATTGTTTTATTGAGATCACAAGGTTATTAAATATTAACATACAATTAATTACATAAGTATATCTGACGTTTTCAGCAGGGTTCTTGACATTTTCAATATTTCAGTAACTTGAATTTACAAATTCATGTATTTTTATGAATTCTTTCTATCCTTATTTCCACTGAATGTAACTCAATTTTGATGAGTTTTAAAAATTCTGTTTAGCAAAAGCTAAGATGATGTATTAAGAAGATGTATTGAGTTAAACTTTAGAAATTGTATGAATCCATACCTCCACTAATTCCAGAAGTGTCTTTTCCTGCTCAGACTTAAGTAGCAGTTCATTCTCTTCTCCTTTGAAGTTATCACGATAATGTCTTCTGTTATAAGGGACTCTCATGTTCTGAAGAACACCTATCTTGTTTTCTAATAGTCGGAATTGCAAACTCTGGAAGCCTGATGCTGGAGATAAGTACTCTCTTTGAGATTAAATGGGGGAAGGAAAGGCAAGGGAAGGGAAAGAGATGATAGGAGAATAGCAGAGAAGAGGGGAGGGGAGGGGAGGGGAGGGAAGAGGGGAGGGGAGGAGAGGAGAGGGGAGGGGACGGGAGGGGAGGGGAGAGGAGAGGGAAGGAGAGGGGAGGGGAGGGGAGAGGAGAGGGAAGGAGAGGGGAGGAGAGGAAAGGAAGGGTTCACATTATCAATCACCATAATGGTTTCTTCTATTGTAAGAGGTTGTCAGTTTTGCTCTCTCGGATATCAAGAGCAGATACACACAACTGTCTAGAGTTAGACCTGTGATTTGACTCATTGAAATCAGAAAAATGAGCTACTTAAACATTATTGGACATCAAAAATGTTATTACTCCCACTCCCCCTATTACATCCTTGTGAATGTCTTTCATTTCGCTGCTGCTAAGACTTTAACGTTTTAAATTCACCACAAATTCTACTTTTCCATTGTCAGACATGTTCAGTACATTGCTTGTTACATCCTGCACCCAATGGAAGATTTTTAAACTTTTTTCTTCTTATATTTTGGTAAGAAAAAAAGTTACCTATATGGTATTGCCTTGAAATGTACCAGTAAAATTTATGGTTTAATCCATAACTTCTACTTTGATTGACATGCTTCTGTATATATCGCTCCTGTTCTGAGTTTTTATATTTTTTAAATTTAATTACATGTATTTTATTAGCTATTTTAGTCAATGTGCTAAGTTGTCTAAAGTTCTTTTTGGAGAAAAACAGGACACACAGTGATGAATTTAAATTAATTGATCATATTATGCTTACATGTAAAACTTAATAATAAAATATTTTTAATAACTTCTCAGATGCTTTGTGATTGAAGACCCCTAAGTCCACATAGTGACAAAGTGTTAAGAAGACAGGCTCCTCATGGCACACAACACACACATGCTCCTTTTACCCACCAAAATGAGAAAGTAAACTCCATCACATTTTTTAAAATGTCAAAGATGTGCACCTGAAGTCATTGAAGTCCAATGCTGTCATCGTCTCGAGAATGGAAAACTGCTGCACCAGCAGTTTCAGGATCACTGACACTCGGTGCATCCGAGAAACAACCTTAAGCATGTTCCTTTCATCTCTGACCTGATGGTTAAGAAATGAAACACTGAGTTAGCAATGCTGACCTCTAGAAAATACAAAATAGACAATGGCACTGCATTCCCATTAATTTTATCTCTAATTTTGTTTTAAAGGGAAACTTCGAAACTAAAATTTGCCAAGAGTATGTGTTGAACTAATAACAGTTCTGAATTGTGTGCAAGGAATTTCTGCAAAATAAGAAGTTTTTTCTTTCTTTGACAATAGAAAACTATATAGAAGCAAAGTAGAAGTAAATTCTAGAATGCAATCCCCCATTGATTTCAAAACAAGCTTCTCTTTTAGTTTTGTGTCAAAGGAGAGAGGTCAAGATAACACAGGAACTTCGGGTGAGGATTAAACAACATGTGGATCAATCTACTCTTTACTGAGGGCCAAAGTTGCCACTGACATAAATGGGAAGTGGATCCACACAGGCAGGAAGAGTCCCATCTGTATGTGTGTGCTCTTTCTCCTAGCCCTTCCTGGAGCAGGGGCTCAGAGGTAGAGGACCCAAGGAAGGATCCTCAGAGCCATGGCAAGAGAAAGCAGGGTGGGAGATCGAGAAGTGCAGCTCAAACTCCTGCCATCACCAGAAGCTTTCCCTCCTCTCCTCTCACTCTTTGTCCTCCTGTCCTTTTCTTCCCCATTCCCTCATTCCTCTTTCCTCCTTTTCTTCCTCTTTTTCTTCCTCCCACCACTCTTTCTCTACTGCTTCCTTCTCTTCCTTTATCACTTTCCTTATTATTGCTCCCATCTTCCCGCAGCTAATGTTCAGTAGAAATACAACTCTGATACCTGTTAATTAAAGGATCCCCATTAGTTTGGTAATCCACCATCATTTATAACATCTTTGTGTCTGGAAATGAGTTCTAAACAAGGGAGTTGAAACTAAAATTTGAAAGGAACCTTAAAGTCACATGTAACTTCGCAGTGGCAATGGGAAAATATGACTGAACTCCTCATTCATTCAGAAAATGTCTTGTTTGTTTTATCATTAAACATTAAGACCACCATTTGGTGTTAATGTTTTTCTCTCATTAATAATACTTTCCATATCTTCCAAAAATATATATGAAACCAATATTGTGACATAAGAACTTACATGGCCATTCTGAAAGATCTCTCGAACAGAATCCAATTCCCAGAGGATTTGCTTAAACCAGAGTTCGTAAGCTGTAATAAGGAAATCATTGTCAATTGTAAAGTTATGGGAGCCTTTTTGGCCATTATTATATGAAAGATATGTTTAACATATTGAAAGAGAAATTAAAATATTACCTTAAATCAATAAATGTAAATATAGTCCCATTGTATGCCAGAAATAAATGTTAATGTTAAAGTTGTAATAGCCTCCTTTTATTAAATGTTTTAATATGCTAGGCATGTTACCTAATGCTTCATATTCATTATTATTACACTAATTCCTCTCAACAAATGCGTTTTTAGGTCTTTGAGGATATAGCACCTAACATAATTCTAGCTTCCTCTATGGAAGCTGGAAGTATGTGAGGAAGCAGAAGTAATAATCAACTTCAACCAAACTGAGAAATTAATATTTCCTAACCTAAATGAAAGACTAAGATTTTAAGAACTTGAAAATACTAAATTACTTAAAATGCAGATTTTGTCTGTTTGTTTTATTTGTGAAAATCCTAGCAACTCATAGACTTAGTACATATGGGAAAGCAGCCAGACGTTTGCGGTGAAAGGAAAATGACAAAGCTTCATATTACTGTGACAGCTAATTCCCAGGGGCAACTTTGTTGCAGTTGAGTCCACGTTATCCAGTAGATCATCTTTCAGAATTTCCATGAGTCCAAGGTTTATTTGTTTAAACCTGAATTCTGCCAAAGCTTTTCTGTTGAAGGATTAAGTTTGTTCTCCCCCTTTTACTAGGTGTTGTCAAACAATTAACACTGGCATTAAAGAAAAGTGATATAGTAGGCCGGGCGCAGTGACTTAACCCTGTAATCCCGGCACTTTGGGAGTCCGAGGCGAGCGGATCAAGACGTCAGGAGATGGAGACCATCCTGGCTAACACGGTGAAACCGCGTCTCCACTAAAAATAGAAAAAATTAGCAGGGAGTGGTGGCGGGCCCCTGTAGTCCCAGCTACTTGGGAGGCTGAGGCAGGAGAATGGCGTGAACCCGGGAGGCAGAGCGTGCAGTGAGCCGAGATCGCGCCACTGCACTCCAGCCTGGGCAACAGAGCAGATTCCGTCTCAAAAAAAAAAAAAAAAAAAGTAAAAGTGATATAGTAATGACATTTTGGAAGAAGCATAGTTGGAATCAATCTATCTGAAGTTACTGGCTCTGTCAATTGGGGCAAAACTATTTTCTTTAACTTCAGTTGACTCATTTGTAAAATAATCAGTTACCCACCTACAATTGGAAACCTATGATTCAAAACCCTAAGACTTACAGCAGTATGATAGATAGACATGGATAGACATTTCGACTCCTTTGTGTTACTAGATGATTCATAGCAAATATAAATGGTTCTCCCCATTGGCTTATCCTTCCCATAATATTCTATGCCACTGGAAACTAAGGACTCACTCATATTCATCCATTTTTCTTCAGTACCTAGCACAGTGTCAGGCACAAAGTAAATATTTGGTGATTGTTTTATGAATAAATTAAATAGACAACGTAATAATTAGATGAGCATAGGAAGTCAATAATCTTAGAGATCTGCAGTGCCTCCTATTTGGTTCTATCGTATGGATAAAGGCAATGTTTCCATACTAATTAAGAGAATTCGATTATAAGTCTAAGTTATGTTTAAGGATACTTTGGAGGAACTAAATTTTATATTTGAGCAAAGAACAATCAAATATTTATTGATCAGTTTATGTGTATCTTTTTTAACCCTATGTAACCACTGCCTAAATGTTATAACTACAGAATAGAAGAAAAGTGTTTTTATAAAATAATGATAGCTACCATTTGTTGCATGTTTATTATGTGCTATACCTCGGGCTAAGTGCTTAATGCACATTATCTCATTCATCTTCATAGGAACTTGGTAAGTGAGAGTATCAGCAATTCCCTCCATTTTACATATGGTAAAATGGAGGTCCTGAGATCTAAGCAACTGACCAGAGTCACACAATTTATAACAATAGAATTGAGGTTCTAAACAATTTTTAATTCCTAATTTATGCTCCTATACCATTATTCTTCTCCGATTGATATTGTCTTGGTATAAGCCACCAATAAAAGTATAAACATAAAAACAGGAGAACTGACACATTAAGCCAATTTTTTAACTTTTAATTTATTTTCTAGAAAGACTTTGTTAATTTAGTCAATCACTTTGGAAAGCACCCATCTGCAGAAAGGACACAAAGAATTGGTAAGGCAAGGAAACATGTCTAGATGTGGGGCACTGGCAGGCAACAGTGATTGGGCTCCAGTCATTCAGAGGTCAGTATGGTGGCACTGAAAAGCTTAGAGTAAATGTTACTAATATTTTGGGGTCACAGACGTCTTTAAGATAATATTCATGAAAATTTGCACATAATTTCGGAGCTCAGGAGCCTTCTAAACTTCTGAAGTCATGAAAACATAGGCTAAAAATAACGCACTGCCCAGAAATTATTATAGAAATCTGGAAAAGATAAACATACATTTTTGGACAAAATTTACATTTTTGTTTATTACCAGATTTGTATAAGATTATGTCAATCCAGCATAAATTTCAATGACCTTGAAAATAGTTTCTTAGTGTTCCCAAGTGAGAAACAGTAACATCTTCACTTGCGAATTCTTTGTGAAATTCCGAGAGGCAGAAAGTCCCCTTGGAGTTCAGAACAAAGCTAAAGTCCTACTTTGCCTATTAGCAGTGGAGTAACATAAAGAAGACTATTTAAATCCTTATATAAGTCCTATGAGAATTTATCTGGCAGCAAAATATTCTCAAACATTTCTAACAGAGGTGAGTCCATGATCTTTCATCATTTTGTAGTTTAAAAAATTGTAGCTTCCTTGTTATCAATGAGAAATGCCTGTGGAATAGTTATTGTCCAAAACTTTTGTGCAACTTACCTTGATGAGTTATGATAAAAAGATGTTCATCATGGATTTTATTTCCTTTTATTTCACTTTGCAGTTCTTGTGCATTCAAAACTTTTTCCAACTTGAAATGAAAAATAAAAAGCCAGTCTGAAATTGCGGAAGTTGGTTCTTATCAACTTTAGTAAGAAGTAGAATATGATAATGAAAAACGCTCCTCCAAACCCAAAATTCTCAGAAACCAATCTCTTTTCTTTTAAACAATGGATGAATCTCCTTATAAAGAGTGAATTGAATTTGTGATTTTTATTCTTCTCAGAAAATTTCTATTTGGTAAGATTTTTATCATAATAAATCCTATTAAGCTCTTTGAGATGTCATATCCCTTTTCATGAAATGAATATGATGAAAGCTTGAAAACTTGCTGAGCTGACTATGCATTTGGCATTCTTTTATTCCCCTAAAGAGCCTATTCTAAGAATATTTTAACGTCCTTTATCAGTTCATCCTTAGAAACTCATCAATGAAGACATCAAGGACTCTAATCGTTTTGCCTCTTAAAAAAACAAAAACAAAAACAGAAGACAAACAGGCTGAAAATTGGCCCAGAATAATCTCCCAATACCTCATTCGTTAACATCCCTCTTTACGTGTTAATGATTTCAAGAAAATTCTCCGTGTGCCTTTAACATTCCTACTTTATGATAAGAGATTTAAAGGATAATTTTTTCAAAATGCATTTGCGGTTATCTAGGCTGACATTTATTAACCATGTCTTATTTATACAAGTTGCACAATGCCTGCGAATTGTCCACAATGTATCTTATCATGTATCCACCTCTGCCCAGATTCTGGATTCTCTGCTTTTACTTCCACTGGAGAGATGAATTTTCTGCTATAAGTCTCTTGAGTTATTCTAACAAAAGTTGAAAACGTAAAAATGTTTATGAATAAAAATATCCTTAGGTCCAGAAAACAAATGGTGATTGAGAAAAACAAATTCTGAGAAACAAAATCATAAAAAGTCACTTTGCAGAATTGAGTGCCTAGCAATGGACACCAACCCCTGTAAGGACCCTGCCACTTACATGCAGGTAGTTTCCATAGATAAGACCTCCTTTGCTGGCTCTATTCACACCAGTTTGTGATTTGTCTTCTTCACTGCCTTCTACAGGGAGTTTTTTAAAAGCACATCTGCAAATTTAATAAATCAAGAGAGAAAAATAGTGCATTAGAAAACACAGTTAACTAATGATATGGGTGATTAAAATTGTAATTGCAAATTTTCTTTAGAGTAGATTGTTAGACAAAGGAATAAAGGTGACAGTTTTCAATGCTCCTTAAATTCAGGAATCAAAAGGCTCACACCTGATACTTCTAATAGCCTAAACCCACTTAGAATAAAGGCAAATACTCACCCAAAGTTGTTTCCTAAAAATGGGCACCCACTCATGGTGAAAAGGCACTGTCTGAGAAGCACGGAAGTTTGACTCTAGGCAGATGCTATCATTGACCTTCCCAGATGTTCTACAGCTGCCTTTTATGTATCCTGCTTACCCTGCACCATCCAATCAGCACGCTTCTTGTACTCTTAGCTAACTCTCATTTCCACTGGTACAGAACAGAACCTCTGTAAACTTTAGAGTGGATTTATGTTGGGCACAGTTCATTTGCTAAGAGTGAGTGATCTGCCAAATTGAGTCGTAGGACTTGCCAAGTTCTGCTTTTATATTCAAAGTAACAAACATCCAATGAATCAACAGAGGCCAAGTTAAAAAAATTACATTTATTCAATCGCAAGAAAACATTTGGCATAGTATTAGGATACATAAGACAATAAGCTTGTAAAAAACAAATATGTATTCTCTCAAATTTAAATATTCTTACAGCTTCTAGACCAAAAACTGAAATTTAACAACTGTAGGGAAATTAACTGTATAATAAAGTCTGGGTACCTGCTCAAAGCCCACTTCCATTCAATCATCAGAGTCCTTCTGACCTAAATATCATCTAATAATCAGCAGCAGTTAAGCTCTCAACACACTGTATTGGAATTTAAACGAATATTATCAGTTTACTGTTCATCTGTGGCATACCAATGACAGCGTAGCTAGGAGTCATCCACATTGCCTATATAGAATTTTAAAACAATAGTTCAAGACCAGCCTGGCCAACATAGTGAAACCCCATCTCTACTAAAAATACAAAAAATTAGCAGGGCGTGGTGGCGTGTGCCTGTAGTCCCAGCTACTGCGGAGGCCGAGGCAGGAGACTCACTTGAACCCAGGAGGTGGAGGTTGCTGTCAGCCAAGATTGTGCCATTGCACTCCAACTTGGGCAACAGAGTGAGACTTCGTCTCAAAAAAACAAAAAACAAAAAAAACAGAAACAAAAACAAAGCAACGACAACAAAAACCAATAATAGCCATGTGTCCATAATTCTATACAATGTCAGTGATAAGAATATTCTTCCTTGAAACATCATTTATTAATCTAAGCTCTAAACAATTGCCCTGAGGACTATTAAGCCAGGATAGAAGCTTCATGGCCTAATCCTTAGCATGCCACTGCTACTCACTAAGAACTATATGCAGAAACAGCACTTAGCCTTTATTTAATCATCTACCATGATGGAATTTTGTCTAATTAGCCAAAGTCATTAGAAGTCAGAAACCTCATTTCTAGTCTTGGCTCTATGACTACGTTTGCAATATGAGAAAAACTGACTTAATTTCTGTACATATCAATTTCCTCACCAAAATAAAAAGTGTTTAAGTTGATTGTAGTCTTCAAGATCCTGACGCAGGTTAAAAATCTTGATTTTATTACTGAATAATAAATTATATATCTAATACAGAAAGATAAAAAACATGCAAATGCCATGTTATAATTGAACTAGAAAATCATCAACACTATATGCTATACCTGTCACATTTCCCTTGAGTTTTTATGAATGATCCTGGAAATTGCCTCCACACTGGGTAGGGACCTTATCTGAGAGAGGGGTGGAGTCACTGCTGCTTTTCCTGGTATCCTGACTTAGAGTGTTTGGAAGCAGAGAATGGTTAACAGCCCCTCTTTCTCTACATAGTTGTTCAACTGGGTATGTGTTTACACAGAATAATGCTAAATAATTTATTCTACTCTCTTTAAGACTTTTGAGCTGAGAAGGTTTCTTCACTTATTGGTCAACATACTAGTAAAACAAATAAGGAAACAAATTTTCCTATGAATTGGAAAAAATAGATATTTTAGAAACAAAAAATGTTTTTTAAAGAAATGACATTTCACTCCTAAGTAGTAGTGTCAATTCAATATTTGCTTTTATGCACAAGAACTGATAATTGAAAGACTTGAGTTTGGGGTATCAGAGAAATTGCAAGCTAATCTAAATATAACTTATTTTCTTCATCCAGGAGAGTAACTACAGTGGAAGGCCCCCATACACACACATTCTTATTATTTTTTGCAATAGAAAGCATTATCAAATGTATTACTAGTTATATTCTAGTCATCATCTTGTCAATACTTAAATTTTGCCACTTGGAACCCAGTTTGTCCATCCGATGATAATCTAATTAGGAAACTTTTCTTTATAATCATATTTAGAATTTATTTCTTATTTTTTTTTCTATTTTTATAGACGGGGTTTCACTATGTTGACCAGGCTGTTCTTGAACTTCTGGCCTCAAGCAATCCTTCCATCTCAGCCTCCCAAAGTTCTGTGATTACAGGTGTGAGCCACTGCTCCCAGGCACAGATTTAAAATTTTTATGACTATAATATCCACAGCTCCCAATTTATTTATATACTGAATATTTTACACAGACCTTCTGGAAATATACTTTAACTCAAATAATAGAACGTAATAGAACCTCAGACATTTAACAGATCAAGAAAGGAGATTCTATGGGTACAGGCAATGATCTGCAGTAACCTTCTAAACCCACTTTATTTCCATATGCACATAACTCTGTGCACGCATGGCTTAGAGAAGGAAGATGCTGGAGGCAACACTGGTTGATAAGCATGTTTAAGAAGATGCAAATCATAACTAATTCTGGGCCTAAAAGGGACCCTAGAAACCATCCAATCTATATTCAGAAATAAAAATACTGGAAAGCTAAGAGATATAACAATTTTCTTTTTCAGACATGTAGTAAAAGAATATGAACATCAGATATAAAGCATTATAACAAAAATCTTTGTCTCTAGGTCTTTCCTCATGATTTCTAAGGTTAGGGTGCAGAAAAGAGTGAGCCTGTAAGGGTAGAGCAATGAGAATTAGCGGGAATTTGCATTGTACTAAACTCTGACCTTGAATAGGAGTTTATAAAGATCATCCCTTCGGCCATCACAATATTTCTTTCTACAAAGCACCACATGTGCTCTTCCATAAGATGTTACCCTTTTTTTCCCCATCTACCCTTCACAGCTTAAAATTGCTACAATATCTTCCTGTCTGCCAATGCAATTTTCCATTCTTTTTCTTACTCAACAGTGGTAGATTGTGGCAGAAACAGAAACCCTGACTCAGAAGGGGAATTCTGAAAGAATTCTGCACCTTTCTTTAAATAGCCCAGAGCAATCCCCAGTTGCTCCTGGCATTGACCTCAATAATTTATTTATGGCTCTTTTCCTGTCTCAACTTCCTTAGTCCCTCACTACTTTCTGGGAACATCTCCCAAATAAATCCCCTTCCCCCAAATCCTTATCTCAAGACTCAGGCTTTCTCATGCGGAAGCCAATCTAATACATAGAGCTCTTGTTCATCAGGAGCTATAATATATTTAAGAATTGAATAATTACCTTTTTTTTCCAACAGATTTTTCCTTTCTAAGCCAAGAAGCATCTGTAAACCTAGCAGCCATTCAATAAACTTTAGTTGACAGGATAAATTGCCATTTGTTCTGTGAAGTAGTTTTTTTCTTTTCCTTGTTTTGTGGTTTTAACGTTTTCTTTGATTCCCATAGATGGGAGTCTGAACAGAGTTAAAATTCCTTAGCTAGGATTTAAATTTAGTCACACCCGTAGGAGGTTTTCAAAGTCTCCTTGATAAAACTCAGAAACAGCCATCAACAACTAACCTTTGCTCAGTTGTAATTATGGCAGACTTGAGAAAAAGCAGAAAACAAACTTAGGGCACCAATTTCAAGGGAAGAAATTATGGACCAATGAAGGGACTATTTCATTTATCTATGTGGATTTAGGATGACTAGTTTTCAAGGGAAAAATAAAGGACACTCTTGGAAGATGTATTTCAATAAGGTTACAATAAACACTCTTGTAGTTAAGGAAACTGGCCTGCCTCACACATGGAACACATCACAAAGAAACCAGGAACCAGGAGACCCTTTCTCACCCTGGGCTTTGGAGAAATGCCTACAGATAAATATTATTTCTTTATTTATTAAAAAAAAAATGAACATTTTAATAAAAATAATTCCATTGAGATTCTAAATAAGTTCCAGCAATTTCAGACACGACGTAATGAAAACTGTTTTTTGTCCACTATTGATGGTATATAAACATGTTAACATTCATTTTTCCCTAGATCAACATGATATATTATCATTGAAAATTTGAAAAGAAATGTTTTTCATTATATAATTTAAGAGTATTTTTAAAAACAAGTGTTATACTTGTAAATAAGAACGGGTACCAATTATTTTAATAGTATAAATTATATTAAATAAACTTTATAATATAATCATAACGTATTATATAATTTTAAAAAAGTACTAAGTAGCATATTTTATTATCAATTACATAAAAAACATTAAAATGATTTAAAAAGTTTAGGTGTTATTGTGATAACATACATTTGAACCATATGAAATTGATGCTTTCATAGGTTGGAATCGTTAAATAGCAATAATTTTATATAATTCATATTATTACTATTAAAGTAAATACTAAATACTAAAAATACTATTAAAGGTAGTTCACAAGTCAGAAAAAATTGCAAAATACTCAAATAGAAATGTCTGTTCTTTAAAAGGGAAGGGGGAAGCAAATTCTGATGCTAGCATGTTACATTGATTTCTTTAAATGTTCAACAAAATCTGCATACTACCCAAATTTATTAACAGAAAACTCAAGAGTTCACACACAACAGATTGTATAATTTTCAGATCTCATTTCCCATGACTTCCCACGCAAACACCTAGTAATAAATCTAGAGCATAGGAACTAAGTCCTGGAATCTTCTTTACATTTTCCATGCTTAGAGTGACCTCCCCACCCCTCCACCTCCAGAACTCTCACTCATTCTTTAAGAAACACTTCAAATAGTACTTCCTCTGGGATGCTTTCCATGATATCAAAAAGAGAGATTTCTTCCTCCGCAGTGCTTCAACAAGACTTTGTTCTTGTTTAAAATTCTTAGCACTTAATACATTTAACTGTCCTCTTTTGGTTTTGTGCATGACATGCTTACTAGGCTATAATTTCTTATGGGTAATACTGAGTGTTTCTTCTTTTTAAATATTCTGCACCCAACATAGGTAAGGTAAATAAGAAAACGATAAACACTTCTCAACAAAATTAAATTTAATCTTTCCAACGCCCGTTGTACAACCAGAGTCAAAGATGAATCCATGCAGGGCGCGGCGGCTCACGCCTGTCATCCCAGCACTTTGGGAGACTGAGGCGGGTGGATCACCTGAGGTCGAGACCAACCTGACCATATGGAGAAACCCTGTCTCTACTAAAAATACAAAATTAGGCAGGTGTTGTGGCACATGCCTGTAATCCCAGCTACTCGGGGAGGCTGAGGCAGGAGAATCGCTTGAATCTGGGAGGTGGAGGTTGTGATGAGCCGAGATCTCACCATTGCACTCTAGCCTGGGCAACAAGAGTGAAACTCCTTCTCAAAAAAACAAACAAACAAACAAAAAAAACGATGAATCCAAATGCTTAGGTGTCTAGCAGAGAAGTAGCATATTAATGGCATTTTGAAATATGGGAAGGATAGCCATTGAAGAAAGTCAATGAGTTTTGTTTCAAAGTCATGAAGCATCAAATGTCATGAATTGTACTATATTTATATCCAAATATTTGCACACATGCATGTCAGTAAATCAAGAATTTTTGTTGAGCACTCTCAAAAAACGTTCAAGTGCAGTAAATTATCTCTGACACATTTAGAATTTTCATGAATCCAAGACTAAATTGACCACTCCCAAACAATTGACCAGTATTTATGAAATTACTTGCCCAAATGAAAAAAATAATTAATAAAGAAGAATAAAGGGCCAGGCACAGTGGCTCATTCTTGTAATCCCAGCACTTTGGGAGACTGAGGTGGGCAAATCTTGAGGTCAGGAGTTCAAGACTAGCCTGGTCAAAAAGGTGAAACCCCATCTGTACTAAAAATACAAAAATTAGCTGGGCGTGGTGGCTCATGCCTGTAGTTTCAGCTACTCAGGAGGCTGAGGCAGGAGAATAGCTTGAACCAGGGAGGCAGAGCTTGCAGTGAGCTGAGGTTGCTCCACTCCAGCCTGGACGACAGAGCGAGACTCTATCTCAAAAAAGAAGAAGAAGAAGAAGAAGAAGAAGAAGAAGAAGAAGGAGAAGGAGAAGGAGAAGGAGAAGGAAGAACTATGTTTTCAAAATACCTACCACATGTCAGACATTTTGCTAGGGTGTTGCACATGGTCATGCATTTAGCCTTTCTGAGAAAGGCTGGTAATTGACAGAGTGAGGGTACAAGCCAAGACCTCTTTCACTCTAAAGTCTTTACTCTTTCTCCTACTCAGGCTGTCTTGTAATTCCCAACTGTTAGACTTTAATAACATATCTTTCCTGATTATCTTCTTTATCAAAGATAAAACCCTATGTTTTACACGCTGTAAATCTAGAAATACCTTTAATTATCCCTTGCATAATAAGGAAATTAAATTTTTACAGAAATTATGTGTTAATTTGACTTTGATTTCAAATTGTATCTTGTTACACAGACAAAATTGCAATATTCAGAATCTGACCCATATGACAAATTTATTAGTGTCTATAGGAAGTAAGGTATTTGTAAAAGAATGAGTCTTGCTAGTTCCAAATTTGCTTTATGCCTGGGGCTTGTTTAAGCAGCCAAATTGGAAGAAATGCACCTGAAGTTAATAGGATAAAATCAATAGGACAACTAAAGACTCATATAATAACAAGGAAGGGCTTAGTGTTTCCTACATATTATTTACTCCTCAAGGATCTAGAACCAGAAATACCATTTGACCCAGCAATCCCATTACTGGATATATTCCCAAAGGATTATAAATCATTCTACTATAGACACATGCACACCTTTGTTTATTGCAGCAATGTTCACAATAGCAAAGACTTAGAACCAACCCAAATGTCCATCAATGATAGACTGGATAAAGAAAATGTGTCACATATACATCACGGAATACTATGCAGTCATAAAAAGAGATGAATTCATGTCCTTTGCTGGAACGTGGATGAAGCTGGAAAACATCATTCTCAGCAAACTAACACAGGAACAGAAAACCAAACACCACATGTTCTCACTCATAAATGGGAGTTGAACAATGAGAACACATGGACACAGGGAGGGAAACATCACACATTGGGGCTTGTCAGTGGGTTGGGGACTAGAGGAGGGAGAGCATTAGGAGAAATACCTAATGTAGATGATGGGTTGATGGATGCAGCAAATCACCATAGCATGCATATACTTATGTAACAAACGTGCACATTCTGCACATGTATCCCAGAACATAAAGTATAATAATTTAAAAAAATATATTTGAACAAAATTAGAAAATAAGATGATTTTTAGATCGCAATTAGGGCTACAAAAAAAAAAAAAAAAAAGCAGGATTATGGAACAGGGAATAGTGGAGAAGAAGATGAAGGGAAAGCTCCTCTGAGAGGGAGGCACCAATGGAATCCAAATGGTGAGAAATCAGCCAAGCACAGATTTGGGTGAATATAAGATCAAATATAAAGATGCTTGTACCTTTTACAGAATTTTAATTCCAAAGCAAATTTATAAAAACATACAAATAAAATAATATGTTCAATATGCTTAAATTTACAAATCTAATTTAATGTTCTATTGAAACTGAAGTATCAGCCACAGTGTGACTATTTACAACTGTTTTAACACAGGTTTTCTGAGTCTTGCTGGTCTACAATGACAGAGCCCTGTGATGCCTCAATTTCTTGAACTCTTTTGTCTATTCATAAAATCCTAAAACATCTCTTCCAATAGAACACAGTGATAACATCCAGCATTTGCTTGGTGTGAACAGTCATATACCTATGAAACTCACCTGTGTTATTTTCTAATTTGCCTAGAACAGAAGTTAGAGAAGTACTGGGTGATGACAGGTATGTAAACGAATGCATATCTTCTTGTATAACTGGTGAAATGTAATGGAGCTTTCTTTTGCCAACATAGAAGCACTCTCAAGGCTGGAAGGAAGGAGGAAAACTCCTCATTAGCTCTGACCTACTGCAGTAGAACATTCTGGTCATAAGCATGTGCAACGCAGTTGGCTAAAATTCTGAAACAAATTCGTGCAAAAATATTTACATTTAATGGGAACAAATTATTTTCAACATATAATTTTTCAACCCTTTTTTATGCTAGTTTCAGAAAAAAAATGTTTAAAACAGAAGAATAATATAGATGCCATTTTTGAATTTTTTCTATCTATTCATTTCACTTCAGATATTGGAAATGAGTCTGTTTTTAAAAACAATTCTGATTAAATAAAAAATTTTTCTTCTTCTGCCAAACAAACAAATCTATAAGATAATATCTATTTAAATGACAACCAAATTGTTAGCTAACTCTAATTGCCCACATATCTTAGCCCAGCCATGTTTCTTCCTTATGTCTGACTGAAGCTAGCCCCATCTTTTTCCACTCTTTCTACAGCTGGCAGAAGTTGCTTTATGTCTCCTGCCAAAACAACTTTCTCTGTAATCTTTAACCAAGGCTGTCTATTTCTAACTGACTCACTTCACAGATGGGAAACGGAAGTCCAGAGAATTTCAAAATATTGCCTAAGTGCATCAGCTAATTAGAGGTGAAATTGGGACAAAGCCATTTAAAAGTCTCATGTCTCCAACAATGCAATGATCATTCCCTTATGTTTCAAAACTTCTTTAAAAGAAGAGTGGGCTCATTAAACAAAATGCATACAAGATAGTTTGTTAAAATATTATTATTTGTTTATAACCTTCCTGTTCCAAAAGAAAAAAATACTTAAAAAATTTAAAATAGACCTTCAATGGATATGAAAAAATGCAGCTAGAAACAGGAAGATAGGGAGAACAGGGCAAAAGAAAAATGCATGTAGTAAAATATTATTAAGCCAGGAATGAGATTATTACAACATGATCTGTAAGAATCAAGAGAGTTGTTAGACATGGGTCAAAATTTGGCCCCAAGTTTTCTAGCAGCCAACATAAAGAAGGAAATTACATAAGTACATAATCTACAGTCCCACTAAAATAAAAATAAACTAGTTTTCAGGAATATCACAAGCAGCCCTGGAAAAGAGAAAATCCCTTTATTCTAATATAAGACTACCTAGAATGTCAGTGAGTTGAGCACTAATCTCAATTGATATTTAGGCACATCATAATTCTCAATCAATAGATTGTGCCTTATATCTATTCTCATCAATAGATTGAGAATTATGATGTGCCTAAATTGCCTATGAAGTTTTTTAAATATGCTTCAGTTTTAACTCAGCACTTTAGGAAGCGGTCTAAAACAGAATTTCTGCCATTGATTTATTAGGGGTAATAAAGGAAAGTTTCTGTAATCAAAGGCTGGCTGTACACAAGCCAATTTAGATCCTTCAAAGCTTCTTAAAACCTTTAAAGCTGATAAAATGCATGGTGAATCTCAAATTTAGGTGACGTTTAAAAAATCAAAGAAATTTATCATTGGACTGGTATTATATAGAACACAATCTGAGAATTCCTCTGCTAGATATCTGAAACACTGCCTAACTCACATTAGAATCTGGAAATTAACTTTACTGTGCAAACTTGGTAAAATAAAAGAAAATACAAGAAGAAGCATGATGATATGCAACAGATAGTGACTGGTGATTGAGTATTGTAATTTTCATCCAGGAAGCAGAAGAAAAAAGTGGGGCTAGAGTTTTCACTGGAGATGTCAGAGGTGTTTGAACCAGAGTGACCTCATCTTGAATAGGGGCTAGGTAAAATAAGGCTGAGATCTGCTGGGCTGCATTGTCAATAGGTTAGGCATTCTTAGTAACAGGATGAGATAGGAGGCACAAGATACAGGTTATAAAGACCTCACTGATAAAACTGGTTGCAGTAAAGGAGCCGGCCCAAACCCTCCAAATCCAAGATGGCGTCGAAAGTGACTTCTGGTGGTCCTCACTGCTCACTGTACGCTAACTGTGATGCATTGCATGCTAAAAGACACTCCCACCAGCACCATGACAGTTTACAAATGCCGTGGCAACATCAGGAAATTACCCTAAATGGTCTAGAAAGGAGAGGAACCCTTAGCTCTGGGAATTGTTCACCCTTTTCCCAGAAAATACATGAATAATCCACTCCTCGTTTAGCATGCAATCAAGAAATAACTATAAGAATACTCAGTTGAGCAGCCCATGCCACTGCTCTGCCTATGGAGTAGCCATTCTTTATTTCTTTATTATTATTTATTTATTTTTTCTTTTTTTTGAGACGAGCCTCACTCTGTCGCCAGGCTCATGCCTGTAATCCTAGCACTTCGGGAGGCAGAGGCAGGTGGATCACCTGAAGTCAGGATTGTGAGATCAACCTGGCCAACATGGTGACACTCCATCTTTACTAAAAATACAAAAATTAGCCGCGTATGGTGGTGCACATCTGTAGTCCCAGCTACTCGGGAGGCCGAGGCAAGAGAATCTCTTGAACCCGGGAGGTGGAAGTTGCAGTGAGCCGAGATCGCACCACTGTACCCCAGCCTCGGCTACAGAGTAAGACTCTGTCTCAAAAAAGAAAAATTAAATTTTACTTATTTCTTTCTACATTTTTACATCTACAGGAAAATCCAAAATTATATATGTGCCTCAAACTACATTTCTATTGGATGGCTCTAGCCTGGAGTTTTCTACAACAAATAACTGTCACTCTTCCTAATTTTAACTTCCTGCATACCATTTTCTGCCCACCACCTTTCTGTTTACAGCTTATCTGTTTTACCATCCTGACCTCAGCAATCTTTCTGGGATCTCTGAGGCACTGAACTAACTACCGTTTCTCTGTCCTTCACCCCTTGAGTGTGCTTGCCCCACTCTCACCTTGTTACACTTGGTGATTAATGATTAGTGATTTCAGTCACTTCTTGCCATTTACTCTCAGTTCCCTTGTTCTGTCTCACTTGGTCACACATCTAGAGCCAAAATTCTACCCTGGCTAAATTGCATTCTCCAGTGACTCAGTGCCTGCTCTCTGGCAACTGAATGTGGCTGGAGAAAAAACAAATGAACAAAAACTCAAAACCAAACTTACTAGGTTCACTTTAAAATCGTAACCATGAATGTCAAGTGGACTCTCCACATTGCTAGGACATCACATGTTACATTTTGAGACCATTCTTTTGTTTTTGTTTTTTGAGACAGCATCACGTCTCTCTCTGTCACACAGTCTGGAGTACAGTGGCACAGTCACAGGTCACTCTAGTCTCTGCTTCCCAAGTTCAAGCGATTCTTGTGCCTCAGCATCCTGAGTAGCTGGAACTACAGGTGCACGCAACCACATGTGGATAATTTTTGCATTTTTTTAGAGGTGGGGTTTTGCCATGTTGGCCAGGCTGATCTCAAACTCCTGGCCTCAAGTGACCCGCCTGCCTTGGTCTCCCAAACTGTTGGGATTACAGAAGTGAGCCGCTGTGCCTGACCTACCAGATCATTGATTTTATCAATTTTCACACCCTAGCCTCTCTCTCAAACCTCTATTTCTACTTTCAGTTGATTACTTTGATATCTTTTTCACTACTAAGAAATTTCAAATAATCAGAGGAATATTACCATTTTGATATCGATAGCCTCCTAGTATGTATTCCCAAATAATCTGAATTCCTATGTTCATATCACAAATGAACTATCTATGCCAAACTCTCTATTTGGGCATTAAATCATGATTCATCGAACTCCTCAAGAATTGTGCTCTGATAAATAGGCCTTCTTCCTCCCACATATTTACTTTTTAGGGCATTTATACTTATGAATTTATACATTTATAAATATGGTATTATGTCTGTAATTCATGAAAAAACTTTTATTGGTTACATTTTCCATGTCAGCACCATTTTACTGTTTTGCTTAGTAGTAAAACTCCTCAAGACAGTCGTCTGTTATTTGCTTCTACCACTTTTCTAAGGCAGAGCGCAGTGGTTCACGCCTGTAATCCTAGCACTTTGGGAGGCCGAGGCAGGTGGATCACGAGGTCAGGAGTTCAAGATCAGCCTGAACAACATGGTGAAACCCCATGTCTACTAAAAATACAAAAATTAGCCGGGAGTGGTGGTACATGCCTATAATCCCAGCTACTTAGGAGGCTGAGGCAGGAGAATCGCTTGAACCTGGGAGGCAGAGGTTGTGGTGAGCTGAGATAGTGCCACTGCACTCCAGCCTGGGCAACAGAGTGAGACTCCATCTCAAAAAAAAAAAAAAAAAAAAAAAAGTACAAATGATTAGGATATATCCATGACACATTTAATAAATGTTTGTTGATAATGATGTCACAGGCATGTAATATTTTCCTATGTATATTACTCCTGTGCATATTACTCCTGTGCATATTATTTTTAAAAACAGTTGCTTCCTACATTTAAAGATCTAAGGATGAACATTTCATACTGCCACATTGCTGAAATCAGTGGTCAATTTTCAGGCCTCATTGTGCTTGACCCCTCAGCAGCATTTGACACAGCTGATCAATATGTTCATTGCCCTTTCCAGCTTCTGGTAGCTTTTAGCCTTCCTGAGCATGTGGAAGCATTAACTTCACCTCTGCTTCACCTCCATCTTCACACGGCTTTCCTTTCTGTACATTTCTGTGTCCAAAATCTTCCTCTCTTTTTTGGTCTCTTATGAAGACACCAGTTATTTGGATTTAGGAACCACCTTAAGTCCAGGGTCTTGAACTCCTTAAATACTTATATTTATAAAAATCTTGGCTGGGCCCGGTGGCTCACGCCTGAATCCCAGCACTTTGGGAGGCCGAGGCGGGTGGATCACGAGGTCAAGAGATCAAGACCATCCTGGCCAACACGGTGAAACCCCGTCTCTCCTAAAAATACAAAAATTAGCTGAGTGTGGTGGCATGCACCTGTAGTCCCAGCTACTCAGGAGGCTGAGGCAGGAGAATTGCTTGAATCTGGGAGGTGGAGGTTGCAATGAGCCAAGATCGTGCTGCTGCATTCCAGCCTGGCAGTAGAGTGAGACTCTGTCTCAAAACAAACCAAAACAAACATACAAAAAATTACTTCCAAATAAAGTCACGTTCTGAGATTCTAGATGGACATGGATTTTGGGAAATACTATTTTACTCTTTGCAGGACCTGGATATCCTTAAATAACTGTAACTATAAAGACCCTATTTCCAGATAAGTTCATAATTTAAAGTTCTGGATGGACATGAATCTTGGGAAATACTATTTTACTATAGTGTGTAAAATCTACATGAGAAAAAATTGTCAATCATTTATGTTATATTATCACCCAGGAACTGTGCCTTTTCAATGCTCTATTGTTTATTTTACGATCTTTGAGTTATTTTTCTTTTATTTTGCTCTGTTTTTTAGAAAAGGCATTTACCACACAACTAATAACCCTCTACTAGAATAGTGCCCAAAGTTATGTAAATGATGACAAATCAATATTTTTGTTCTAAATGATTGACAATCAGGTAAATGTCTCCCTGATGTTCTAGTACACAGAGATAAGAGATCAGAGTTGAGAAAACAGAAACATAAAACTGCAGGGAGAATACTTGGAGAAACCCGGTCTAAGTCACCTTGACCCATGATACCATGTACTGTGTGGACACATAATTTGGCAACCTAATGGGCCTACAAGTTAAGCATTAATGGAGTCCTTTCCCCTCTCTTTACCAATAATAGGAATACTTTCAATATTTATGGCAAACCATGGAGTTGTTTTAAACTGAAGCTGTCTCACTAAAGGTGTGGCTGCGGCTGAGTGACAAACAGAAACCTCCCACAAACTGAACCAGTAACTGACCAAGAAACTGGAGAACTGGAATAAGAAACTCATCAACAGATTCCCAAAAGCCTTTTGTTTTCAAAAGACTGAACATACCAGCTAGGTATAGGCTTTTTAAAAAGTACAAATGAGGCTGAGTGCAGTGGCTCATGCCTGTAATCCTAGCACTTTGGGAGGCCGAGGCAGGTGGATCACGAGGTCAGGAGTTCGAGATCAGCCTGACCAACATGGTGAAACCCCATGTCTACTAAAAATACAAAAATTAGCTGGGCATGGTGGCACATGCCTATAATCCCAGCTACTTAGGAGGCTGAGGTGGGAGAATCGCTTGAACCCGGGAGGCAGAGGTTGCAATGAGCTGAGATGGTGCTACTGCACTCCAGCCTGGGCAACAGAGTGAGATTCTATCTCGAAAAACAACAAAAAAAGTACAAATGATTAGGATATATCCATGACACATTTAATAAATGTTTGTTGATAATGATGTCATAGGCATGTAATATTTTCCTATGTATATTACTCCTGTGCATATTATTTTTAAAAACAGTTGCTTCCTACATTTAAAGATCTAAGGATGAACATTTCATGCAATGAGTACATGAAAGTAAAAATCAGAAGAATTGGACAAGTTCAACATCTTGCTAGCTACAGTCATGTACAAAAAATGGAATAATGAAATAGGAAGTATATGATTCGCTTCTGTTTTGACTCAAGAAGTTTAGGGCTTTGATTTGTAGTATATATGATAGAAAAGTATAAAATAAATATAACATAAGTAAATTGTTATTTAAAAAGACCATCCAGAAGTTAGTATCTCTATATGTTGTCTTAAGTTTCTCTTCATAACCACTCAAATTATTGAGAGCTATAATGATCAGGAACTCTATCTCCTTTTCTACAGCTAAATATGTTGGTGCTTTAAATTGAGAAATGCAATTCTAAAGCATTAGAAGTTTGAATTATTAAATTATCAATGTCTTTTCTTCCAAAACATAATTTACATTACTTACTTTTAATAGACAATTGTGGAAAATGAGTGATACGGTTTTGCTTAGTCCCTACCCAAATCTCATCTTGAACTGTAGCTCCTGTGATTTCCACATGTTGTGGGAGGGACCTGGTGGCAGATAACTGAATCATGGGAGCGGGTCTTTCTCATGCTGCTCTCATGATAGTGAATAAATATCACGAGATCTGATGGTTTTATAAAGGCGAGTTCCCTTGCACACGTCCTCTTGCCTGCTGCCATGTAAGATGGAACTTTGTTCCTCATTCACCTTCTGCCATGATTGTAAGACCTCCCCAGCCATGTGGAACTGAGTCCATTAAATCTCTTTCCTTTATAAATGACTTAGACTCAGGTATGTCATTATTAGCAGCATGGGAACAGACTAATACAGTAAATTGGTACTGGTAGAGTGGGGTGCTGCGGTAAAGATACCCAAAAATGTGGAAGTGACTTTGGAACTAGGTAACAGGCAGAGTTTGGAACAGTTTGGAAGGCTCAGAAGAAGACAGGGAGATGTGGGAAAGTTTGGAACATTCTAGAGAATTGTTGAATAAAATGCTGATAGTGATATGAACAATAAAGTCCAAGCTGAGGTGGTCTCAGATGGGCGTGAGAAACTTGTTGGAAACTAGAGCAAAGGTGATTCTTGTTATGTTTTAGCAGAGACTGGTGGCATTTTGCCCCTGCCCTAGAGGTCTGTGAAACTTTGAACCTGAGAGAATTGAATTAGGGCATCTGGTGGAAGAAATATTTCTAAGGAGCAAAGTGTTCAAGAGGTGACTTGGGTACTGTTAAAAGTATTGAGTTTTATGTATTCACAACTATATGGTTTGGAATTGGAACTTATGTTTGAAAGGGAAGCAGAGCATAAAAGTTCAGAAAATTTGCAGCCTGATGATGCCATAGTAAAGAAAAACTCATTTTCTGAGGAGAAATTCAAGTGGGCTGTAGAAATTTGCATAAGTAATAAGGAGTCAAATTTTAATTGCCAAGACAATGGGAAAAATGTCTCCATGGCATGTCACAGATCTTCATGGCAGCCCCTCCCATCACAAGCAGGGAGGCCTAGGAGGAATAAATGGTTTCATGGGCCAGGCCCAGGGCCTTGCTGCTTTGTGCTGTCTTGGGACTTGGTGCCCTGCATCCCAGCTGTGGCGAAAAGGGGATAACTTGGAGCTCAGGCTGTTACTTCTCAGGGTGCAATTCCCAAGCCTTGCCAGCTTACACATTGTGTCAAGTCAATGGGTGCAGAGAAATCAGGAATTGAGATTTGGGAACATCTGCCTAGATTTCAGAGGATGTATGGAAATGCCTGGATATCCAGGCAGAGGTGTGCTGCAGAGGCAGAGCCCTCATGGAGAACCTCTGCTAGGGCAGTGCAGAAGAGAAATGAGGGGTTCCAGCTCCCACAGAGTCCCCACTGGAGCATTGCCTATTGGAGCTGTGAGAAGAGGGCCAACATTCTCCAGACCCTTGAATGGTAGATCCACTGACAGCTTGCACTGTGTACCTGAAAAAGCTGCAGACACTCAATGCCAGACTGTAAAAGCAGCCAGGAAGGGGAATGTACCCTGCCAAGTCACAGGAGCAGAGGTGCCCCAAGACCATGGTAACCAACCTCTTGCATCAGTACAACCTGACTATGAGACATGAGTCAAAGGACAGCATTTTGGAGCTTTACAATTTGACTGCCCTGCTGGATTTTGGATTTGCATGGGGCCTGTAGCCCCTTCATTTTGACCGATTTCTCCCATTTGGAATAGTTGTATTAACCTAATGCCTGTGCCCCCATTGTATCTAGGAAGTAACTAGTTTGCTTTTGATCTACAGGCTCATAGGTGAAAGGGACTTACCTTGTCTCAGACTGAGACTTTGGACTGTGGACTTTTGAGTTAATCCTGAAATGAGTTAAGACTTTGTGGGACTGTTGGGAAGGTGTGATTTATTTTGAAATGTGAGGACATGAGATTTAGGAGGGGCGAGGGGCAGAATAATATGGTTTGGCTGTGTCCCCACCCAAATCTCATCTTGAATTGTAGCTCCCAAATGTCATGGTGATAGAGACAGGAGGCAGCCAAGGGTCCCACTTACCCTTTGCAACCCACCCACCCCCACCCCCTCCACCCCTGTGAAACACCACCTTCAAGCCTAAAACAGCCTGAAGGCTGTAAAACCAGACTGCCAATCTGAATGAAACCCACCCTTTCCTAACTGACTCTGAATAATGCCCAGCTGTGCACTGGGAAGATGGGGTGTAGTCTCAGGAACTGCATGCCATTTGTCGGGGGGCGGAGCCTGACTTCTCCTGTTCCTGGGTGGGGACCTGGGATTCAATTTGTAAGATGGGAAACCTGCTCACAGGACTCTTTACTGCTTTGCTTAGAGTTAGTTTTCCTTTTTGCTTAATAAAATAAATTTGTTCCCCTTCCCCCTTTAAAGTGTCTGTGTGCCTAACTTTTCCTGGTTGTGTGACAAGAACCCAGTTTTTTCTACAACATTTTTGGTGGCCAACATTGGTCTTGAGGAAGGAGGATGTGTACCCTGCAAACCAACAAATCTTTTTTTTCTTTTTGCTTCTAAGCCTTTTTCTCCTTGGACCTCTTCTGAGGGGAGAGGAAATTGTGCACCACCCCACCCCGATGACTGCCGGCGTGCACTGGATGGGCAAATAAATGGTGGGTTCCCCGCTCTCCTCCCTGCCAGGACTGGGCTGCATGGTTCAAGGGTGCCCAACAGCAGGCTGGTCAGTGCTCCCTGCCATGCAACCATGGAGCCTTTCCCTCCCCTGGCCAAAGAATTGGACTCTGATTGACTGCAATTAAGTTTATCTCCCTTGTGGAGGAAACTATTTGCATAAGAATAAGAGGTTCTTCCACAGGCATCTTTTCCTTTCTCCACCCTGTCAGCAGTTAACACAGCCCTGCATTTAAACAGTCTTTTCCTTTTCTCCACTGGCTCAGGAGCTGACTTAAGCAAGTTTTTTTTTTGTTTTGTTTGGTTTTGTTTTCCTTTTGGAAGATGTTTTGCTAGGCCAGGAGTGACGAGATCATTGTTTATATTTTCTGCAGAGTTTTAATTGTGACAAATTCTTTACGAGGTTGGCTTTAAGCTGTAGCCAATCTGGCATGCTTTGCATGACTTCCTTTTTTTTTTTTTTAAAGATGGAGTCTCACTCTGTCACTCAGGCTGGAGTGCAATGGCACAATCTCGGCTCACTGCAACTTCCACCTCCCTGTCTCAGGTGATCATCCTGCCTTAGCCTCTCAAATAGCTGTGATTACAGGCACGCATGCACCACCACACCCAGCTAATTTTTGTATTTTTAGTAGAGATGGGATTTCACCATGTTGGCCAGGCTGGTTGCTAACTCCTTACCTCAGGTGGTCCACCCGCCTGGGCCTCACAAAGTGCTGGGATTATAGGTGTGAGCCACCACTCCAGGCCTTTGCATGACTTTCTGTATGGTCAGCAGTGAACTTTGCTGCAGGCCTCCTTCTTGGTTTATGGATTTGGGGGCATGACCTGTAACCCCCACGGCAATGCTTTGCTTAGCCTTTGCACAGCCCGGGTTCAATCCTGGCTTAGCGACTGAGTCCTTTCAGGTTTGATATCTGCATAACTTTGCTATTTGTTGATTCTCTTCTCCTCCATGAACCGCCCTGGATTTTTCTTTCTCTGAGGCTTTGGTAAAATTTGAAAGGCGGAAATATTGGCTTCTTATTATGGCTAAAGTCAAGTAATAGGGGATTTAAAAGGATTTTCTTAAGGAGTGGTTAGCTTAATTAAAGATGAATATCTAAGTTATAGGTATATTTAAAAAGCCTTTATGTTTTTTTTTTTCTCTCTTCTGAGATCTTGCTTTGCTGGAAAACAGCTTTTTCTCAGTCGGCTGTATTATTTTTCTCCATTTTGCTTTACCAATTTTAATGCACACATGAGAGGGGAGAGACCTCTGTCTTCCTCATGGAACCCCAGGAATTAAAAGTGGATAGATCCCTCTCAAAATCTCTTTTTGCCTCCCAGTAATACCTGCCTATTAGGCTCTAAAAGCTGCATGTTTTCCTAGCCCTGCCTCTTAAAGGGACCAATAATCCAAATAGGAGGTCGGCAAATGAAAAATTGTATGGCTACTGGATTTTCTTCTTCCTGTCTGTGTAGTTATATATGTGTTGTGTGTGTAATGTCTATTTTTTTTTAAAAAAAAAAAGGTCTAATTAATTGGCCTAAAAGAAGGTAAGTGCTTGGATCAAATATTTTTAAAAAGAGGAAATAAAGGCTGTGGTACCTTTCAGTTAACATGACTTTAAACTTCAAAAAATTTAAACAGCCTAAAAGATTATTGGTAAAGTGCAGATGTCATCAAAATATAAATAGGTGGACTAAATTATGTAGGTCAAGTGCTGCTTTTTGGGTTTTGAGAACTATTTGTCTTGCCTGCTCCACAATTGGTAAGGCCTGGGGACATATAGAAGTAACCATGCCCTTAATTATGCCGGAAGGAGTCAAATCTTGTTTACAACTAGCACATAATCAAAACAACTTACCAAGTTTTAAAGTTAAAAATTGCTAGGAGTAACCATTATAACATGTAATAGAAAGTACTGGAAATAGATTTACATGCAAGCTGTATAAGAACAGTAGGATGTGTTTTTAGTAAAAGAGTACAAGAAAGAGTGGAAATGTAAGTTCTTGCTTAGGTTTAAAAGATTGTTTTGAATTTGATAAGATAAAGCTAAAAGTCCAAACAAGTTGTAAAGGGATTGTACAAATTAATCTTGCAAAAATTCAATATTTGAACATACTGACTAAATTCAAAAGGATATTATATGGTTTTCTTGTGAATTGAACATTAAAATAAAAGCAAAACAAGGTTCTTTTAAGGCACTAATCTGCTCTTAAGCAAAATTTGTGAGGGGTTATAAAAGGTTTTTTGTTTTTTAAATTTCTGATTCATCATTTTGGCAAAATAAATAACTTAAGGTAATCTGGAGTTCTATTTCATAATATCAAGTGTTTTAAAACTCTAACTGTTGGAACCGAACTGTCGATTCCCTCCTGGGCAGGGGTCGCCGCGAAGGATCACCGACACGAGATTCACAGCAGAGAGTTATTTATTATTAGCGCGCTAGGGTCCCAAGCTCTAAGTTGGCCCTGGGACCCCGACTGCTTGTTACAGGCTGTTTATATAGGCAAACACAAGTTCAAACACAGCTTATGGCACGAAATTCAAACAAAGCTTAAGGCGCAAAATGATTGGGTCTAGCTATGGCCTGAGCAAGGTGTCTTATGCTAATTGGTTAGAGCAGGACCTTATGAGGTTTTTTCCTGGAGTTGTTGATTCCGGGAACTTCGAGGCAGGGTGGGACCCCCGGAATTGGCAGGGTGGGACCCCATGAGGTTGTTTCCCGGAATTGGCAGGGTGGGACCCTATCAGGGTGGGTCCTTATCGAGGCAGGGTGGGACCCTATCCAGAGCCACCTGGTGTTAATTTTTTCTATATGAGGCCTAGTTTCTAAGTTTTATGAGGCCTAGTTTCATAACACATTTAACACGCTTCTGAAAATCAAACTTCAGTTTCAAAATTGTCTTTCCTGATGCCTGGCTTTTGGATGCTTCAGAGAGCCACTGGAGTATCCAAAAGAGAGGAAAACAGGATTATTTGACATATTTACATATATGAGATTGCCAAAATGGTATTCAATATTCTTTAGGTTATATTTTGGTAAATAATACTAATATATGTTTCAAATTTGTATGGGATTTAAAAAATTCTAATGTCTCAGTATATGCTACCATAATTAAGGTTTTTATATTAAATAATTATAAATGACAGAGATAACCATGCTTCTTTGTCAATTGTGTTTCTAACTGTAACTAACCTGGACATTTTGTTATTCACAGACAATTTTCTTATTTTAATCCTTTTCAAAAGAAGGCTTATAATAAGCTGTAGAACTCTGACAGGTACTCTCAAATACAGATTTCTGGTAACTTCGGAATAAAGGGAAAACGTACAGAACTCACGAAGAGCAAAAATATTCACGAATCCATAAAAACTGAGGCAATTTTTTTGACTTATGCTTGGAATATTGCTAATCCTTGTTTTTTTTCAGATACAAGGAAACTTATTTTGAACTATTTATGACCTTTAATATTTGAGTAAGGTATACTCCTGTGAACAAAATACAGAGCATGTTTGTCTGTCTGCCTGGCTTCTCCAGAATTTGGAAACTAGTTGTCAATATTCTTAACTTATGGCAATATAGATGTTTGCATCAGTGCAATAAGAATACATTTTCTTTTGAAAGAGGGTGCAATTGGATAAACTGGTTGTTTTACTAAGGCATTGACTGGAAGGGTATGCTTCCTTTTAAGGAGTCAAGCTCATCTTGCAGATGAGCTTCTTGAAAAAACTGGCCTCATACCCTTGTCTACCCAGTCCCTCTACAGGGTTTCTGACCTGTGGTTAGTAAAGAATGTCACTTTCTTACAGACTCAGAAGCTCCAAGTTTATCTTGGGACCTTAAGAGGAGAGAATTACCCAACTCACAGGTATTTGAGCATACAAACTGATGGCTGGGCTTGGCTTTAAAAAGTCTTATCTGAGATTCCCTGTGGAACAGATTTCCATCAAAGACAATGTAAAAGGTCTATGTAGAAATAGTTATTCCTTCTGCACTTTATGCAAATAATCAGTCCAAGTGTAAGATTAAAGTCTATTTTACAAACAACTCAGTCCTACAATGATTTTTTTAAACAAAATTGAGGATTGGAGAGAGAGAAATTATGTTTCAAAACTTATCATACACTTATTAAATTCTAGGCTCAGTTGTTTTGTTATGCCCAGACCCTCTATTCCCCAAAGAAGATCACCAGAGTCCAGAGTCAAAGCCAAGCGGCAAGGATCTTTATGACAAGTTCGAACTTGGTCCCTCCATTACACAGCATACAAGAGGGCCCCGAACAATGCGAGTGTTTGCTTTTTATAGCCCGAAAGTTACAGGGGAACAAAGGAATTCTTTTGGTTCCCGCGCTTTCAGTAAAACTTTGAACGGCTGCCTCCTTATCGGAGACTTTTCCAGGTGGTGTTTGTACTGGGCTCAGGAAGTTTGAGAGATATATGGCGATATGTGGTGGGATGGGAGGATGGGATGTGTTTGTACTGGGCTCAGGAAGTTTGAGAGATATATGGCGATATGTGGTGGGATGGGAGGATGGGATGTGTTTGTATTGGGCTTGTTTGTTTTGAGCCCGGGGCTGAGGAATGTGCCCGGCTCCTCTCAGTTTTTAAGTTTTTGCCTATATTTTAGAGAAACCCTGCTTCTTCCTGTGAACCAACCAGTAATCTCCGACTACAGCTCAGAAGAAATAAAAGGGATGGGTAATGTCAAAAATTTGGATCAACATTCTAGTTCTGAGCAATTAGCCTGCAAATCCTGCCAGGTGATGGGAATAAATAGGATGCCCATCACCTGTAGGTTTCCTTTTTGGGAAAGTAAGACGAAGGGAGCTAACCAAAGCCAAGCCCCATGCACCCAAATCTTAGCAAGGATAACTATAGCCACCAGTTATCTGGGCATGTCCCAAGACGTCCTTTTCCTTGTTGGAGGAGGACTCAATTCCACAGCCTCACCTAAGCATTTGGCTTGTGATAAGAAATCCACACTAGCCCCTGAGACACATTTTTGTGCCAAACTCAATTCTAACCTTCAGATCAAAGCCCTAGGGGAAAACAACAACTAGATCTGAAGGACCTAGATGTAGATGATAATGGCAGTTAAAAGGCACAATGCCAAGCTTCCCATTTCATGAATAAAGGTCACACTAGTATCCATGGCATAAATGAGGTCTGGAGAATCCAAAGGCTATTGACAGCAGGGGAGATAGGGTGTACAAGGGTAAAAGCGAATACTCCCACCCACATTACCCCCTGTTAACAACACAAGTGAAGACCGCTTTGACACCCACCCAGTCGCAGTCTCTGGGACTTAGGGATACAAGTAAGGAGGAATCTGCTCCCCTTTTTGTAAATGAGTAGCCGTTCATCATCAGTCTGTATACCTTTCTGTTTTTCTTTTTCTTTCTTCTTTTTTTTTTTTGAGACAGAGTTTCACTCTTGTTGCCCAGGCTGGAGTTCAGTGGTGTGATCTTGGCTCACTACAACCTCCACCTCCTGGGTTCCAGCGATTCTCTTGCCTCAGCCTCTCGAGTAGCTGGGATTACAGGCGTGCGCCATCATGCCCAGCTAATGTTTGTATTTTTAGTAGAGATGGGGTTTCACCATGTTGGCCAGGCTGGTCTTGAACTCCTGACCTCAGGTGATCTGCTTGCCTCAACCTCCCAAAGTGCAAGATTACAGGCATGAGCCACTGCACCCAGCCGTCTGTACCACTTTCAAATGCATCCTGAGTCTCTAGGACCCCTTTGAAAAAAAAATCCTTCTTTTTTAGTGTTTCTCCTCTATTCTGTCTTCACAGATACGTAACTGTGTTTCCATACTATGGGACACCTCCCCCAGATGCATTCTCCAAACTGGGGAGAGTTAATTTCTCAAACTTTAAACTGGTTGGCTTAGGATTGGGCTCAGGGGAAGGGAATCCAGAAGCCTGACGTGCTGGCTAAAGGGTAAAAGATTTTTTTTTACCAGTTGGGCTTTTGGCCTCCCTCTCCCTGTGCAAACTGGTAAAAGGCCTCAGAATTTTTTTAGCTGTGTTCACCCCCACCCCCATTTTGTTTTGATACACGTTTTCTATAATCCGGTTTGTTTCTCGCCTTTAGGCAATCAAACTCCAAACGTTCATGCAACCAGAGACTTGGATGAGGGCCCCTTTTGCCAGGGACCCTTTGATAGGATTCTGAGGGAGCTCTAACTGCCGTTTTCCCCAAACAGCGCCCCCTGTCAGCAGAAAGCAGTTAAGATGAGTCTTTGTCCTTATCCTTATTCCAATGGCGGTTAGGTATACTTCTTTAGAGGGGGAAATGATAGAGACAGGAGGCAGCCAAGGGTCCCCCGGTGAAACTCTACCTTCAAGCCTAAGATAGCCTGAAGACTGAAGAACCACACTGCTGGTCCCGGATGAAGCCTACCGTTTCCTGACTGATTATTTCTAAATGACGTCCACCTGTGCACTGGGATGATGGGATGGAATCTTGGAAGTGCATGCTGTTTGCAGGGGAGAGGAGCCTGGCTTCTCCTGTTCCTGGGTGGGGAGTTGGGATTCAATCTGTGAGGTGGGAAACCTGCTAACAGGACTCTATCCTGCTTTGGTGAGATTGAGTTTTCCTTTTCATCCAATAAATTCCATTCCCCCTCACCATTCAGTGTCTGTGTGCTTAACATTTTCTGGTCCTGTGACAAGAACGCATTTTTGTTTTTTGTGTTTTGTTTTCTAAAACAGTGGGAGGAACCTGATGGGAGGTAATTGAGTCATGGGGGTGGGTCTTTCCCACGCTGTTCTCATGATAGTGAATAAGTCTCACAAGACCTGATGATTTTATAAAGGAGAGCTCCCCCGCACATGTCTTCTTGCCTGCTGTTATGTAAGATGGTACTTTGCTCCTCATTCACCTTCTGCCATGATTATGAGGCCTCCCTAGGCATGTGGAACTGTGCATCAATTAAACCTCTTAAATTACCTAGTCTCAGGTATGTCTGTATTAGCAGTGTGAGAACAGACTAATACAATGAGTAAACTTATTTTAATTAGTCCTTCTAAAAAAGGTGCCAATTTGAAGAATTTCTTAAATGAGTAACCACAGAATAGGTTATAATGCATAAAATATTGAAATAATCCATGAGTCCACAAATACTTTTAAAAAGGTTTAAAAATTAGGAACATCAGAAGATGAAGTTCTTTTGTACAGATGAGTGCCAACAAATAAATATAGAATGCTAGAATTTGAAAAATCATCATTTTGAAACACCATAAAAGTAATTATTTCAGACAGGATTCATTGATTTATGCTAATAACATTATGTGAAAGATTGGGAACAAAATACTCTAACCTGAAATAATTGCCTCTGTAGATTACTTGTTAGTTACAAAAAGAAAAAGGTTCATTTACAAAGTAGAAATTTTGCAGACACCTCCATAATCAAGAGATCAAAGTTACTGTCACCAAATATAGGAGACCCTGAGATCACATGCTTCCTGATATGTATGTGCACTTGAAGGATACAAAATCACCTATGTATTACTCCTACTGGAAGTATTTGACCTGAACTTAATCATGAAGAAGAAAACAACTCTTATCTGAGAGGCATTTTGTAAAGCCTCTGAGATGGATTCTTTGAAAATAGCAATGTAATGACAAGACAAAAAAATAAAAAAATTAATTAATGTCTAGGGAACTTTTCTGGCTTAAAGGAGCCTAAGTAGACATGTAAACTAAATGTCAGCTATGATTCTTGATTGGGTTCTGGATTAGGAAAATTAAACATCATAAATTTAATTTGAGGAAGAATTTGGAAAATTTGAATATGAGTTGCACATTAAATAAAGTGCTGTATAAAAGTTAAATTTTCTAAGTGAGATCACTGTATTGTATTTATGCAGTAGGATATCCTGCTGAAGAGATAGGAGGTTCATATATTTAATAATGAAGATACATCAAATGTGGGAAAACATTAAAAATCATTGAATTAAGGTAAAGTATATGTGGGTATTCCTTGTATAGTTTTTGTAACTTTGCCATAAGTTTGCACTTTTTTTTTTTTTTTGAGACGGAGTTTTGCTCTGTCACCCAGGATGGAATGCAGTGGCACAATCTTGGCTCACTGCAACCTCTGCCTCCTGGGTTCAAGCAATTCTCCTGCCTCAGCCTCCCAAGTAGCTAGGATTACAGGTGTGCATCACCACGCCCGGCTAATTTTTGTATTTTTAGTAGAGATGGGGTTTCACCATGTTGGTCAGGCTGGTCTTGAACTCCTGACCTTGTGATCAAACCACCTCAGCCTCCCAAAGTGCTGGGATTACAGACGTAAGCCACCGCGCCAAGCTAAGTTTGCACTTTTTAAAATAAAATGTTTTAAAAATTACAATAATTTTCATCATAATGTGTAATAAAAAAGGGCAAACTTCTTTTTTTGAATTTTTTCTTTTTTTTTTTTGAGCCAGAATCTTGCTCTGTCACTTAGACTGGAGTGCAGTGGTCTGATTCCAGCTCACTATAACCTCTGCCTCCTGGGTTCAAGTGATTCTCGTGCCTCAGCCTCCCGAATAGCCGGGATTACAGGTGTGCACCACAAGGCCCAGCTAATTTTTGTATTTTTGGTAGAGGCAGGGTTTCCCCATGTTGGCCAGGCTGGTCTCAAACTCCTGACCTCATGTTATCTGCCCACTTTGGCCTCCCAAAGTGCTCAGATTACAAGTGTGAGCTACCACACCCAGTCCAGGGAGGAACTTACTCATTCAATGAGCAGCATATTTCTTTGCAGTTGGATAGGTAAACAAACAAAACAGGCAAAAAGCCCTTCCTCTGTAGAGCTTACATTCTTTCTCCTTATTTCTGAGCTTCCTTTGTTAAATGGATGAGGGTGGGGAAAGGTAAGAAGTATTGGATTTGATATTTTGTGGTCTGTCTCTTCACTACATGGAATTATTTCAGATGCATGAATTTGTTTGCTTTGAATATATACCTTGGCTAATTTCTTCCACCTAGAGCTCTATAAAAATATTGTAATAAAAACGCTAACCAACAACACTTATGCATAGTCATAACAGAAAATGACCCTATTAGTTCTGTCTTTTGTATTATTATAGACCCAAAGCAAGACACCACTGAACCATTTATTACTCTAAAAACATTCTAAGCTGTGAGATTGCTTTTGTTTTTCCTTCTGAGATTAAGAATAAAATATCTATTTCAGATGTTTAAAAAAGCATTCCTTAAATTGTCTTTGTTTACAGGCCTTGTAGGCTGTATCTTGCTTGTCTAAATCTAAAAAGATTAATTGTAGCATTATTAATGGTCATGTATCACCCCCAATAGAAAAAAACTATAAAATTTTAATTTAAAGCTAAATTAAAAAATAGTAGTCAAAGTTTGTTTATACCTTTAGATACATGCCAGTTTAACAGAATCAAAATTTATATTAAACCACATAAGAATTTTTTAAAAATAGAATTAACAGGAAATATTTGACTAACACACATTTATGTATCTATAAAACTGGTAATGGGTCAGAAAGAATATACTTCTCTAGACACTGCATATTGTTTTTAATGTTGTGTAGGCTCTAATTTCAATTGCAGGGTCAGATAAAAGGTTGGTTGCATTGTTTTTCTATACATGCTTTTTAATTTCATCCTTTGCATTTATTAACACTAATAGGTAGTTTTTGTTGTTGTTGTTGTTGTTGTTGTTGTTGATGCTACCTGTTCAGAGGTATTGGAAAACAGTTTTTCAGAACTCTCTAGATTTTCACTTGGTTTGGTTTTTTCATTTAATTACCTACCTTTATGTGTGTAAGTATTTGGGTGGTATGGGAGAGAGGAAGAAAATTTGAAATCTCTCTTTTTAAATTTTTTTTCTTATTACTTTTTTACTAGTCCCTCTCAATGAAAATCTACATCTGTCAAACACATTTGCTATTCAAAACAACTTTAGTGAGCAGACGAAACAGAAGGAAGGAAAGTGGGCACTTCCATATTTGTTCTCAATGAAATATCTTAGAAAGTTAAGAAACTTGAGATCACAAAGGAGAAGCAAGGCATAACTCTGAAGAGGACACTGGGTTTGATTTCAAATAAGGGAAATGAGGGAAAATGGCAGGAGATTTCCTAACTCAACAGAGAATATGGAATTTAAATTCACCAAAATCAGTAATAAGGTAGAAGTGAGAATAAAGTACTTTCAAAGCTAAATAGAGAAGGAGAAAAGTGTTTAAATGCTCATTTTAAAGTAAACGAGAGATGAGGAGTTACTGGATTTGTGTGAGAAAGAGCAGATACATTTATTGTTTTTAAATAAAGAAGAGAGGAATAAATTTGAGCAAATAAGTTTAAGAAGAAGCTTTCTTTCTTATTATTATTTGTTAATCACCAAGACAGTGGGGAAAATGTCTTTAGGACATGTCAGAGACCTTTATGGCAGCACCTCCCATCACAGGCCCAGAGGCCTAGGAGAAAAAAATGGTTTTGTGGACCAGGACCAGGGTCCCCCTGCTATGTGCAGCCTAGGATCTTGGTGCCCTGTTCCCAGCTGTTCCAGCCATGGCTAAAAGGGGCCAAGGTACAACTCAGACCATGGCTTCAGAGGGTGCAAGCCCAAAGCCTTGGCAGCTTCCATGTGGTGCTGAGCCTGTAGGTGCACAGAAGTCAAGAATTGAGATTTGGGACCCTTCACCTAGATTTCAGATGATATATGGAAACATCTGGATGTTCAGGCAGAAGTTTGTTGCAGGGGCAGGGCCCATGGAGAACCTCTGCTAGGACAGTGCAGGAGAGAAATGTGGAGTTGGAGCCCCCACATAGAGTCCCCATGGGGGCACTCACTAGTGGAGCTGTGAGAAGAGGGCCACTGTTCTCTAGACCCCAGAATGTTAGCTCCATTAACACCTTGTACCATGCACCTGGAAAAGCTGCAGACACTCAATGTCAGCCTGTGAAAGCAGCCAAGAGGGGGCCATACCCTGCAAAACCACAGGGGTGGAGCTGCCCAAGGCCATGGGAGTCCACCTCTTGCATCAACATGACCTGGATGTGAGACATGGAGTCAAAAGAGATCATTCTGGAACTTTAAGGTTTAATTACTGCCCTGTTGGATTTTGGACTTGCATGGGCCTTGTAGCCCTTTGTTTTTGCTAATTTCTCTCATTTGGAAATGGGTGTATTTACCTAATACGTGTACCCCCTTGTATCTAGGAAGTAACTAACTTGCTTTTGATTTTACCCACTCATAGACAGAAGAGACTTGCCTTGTCTCAGGTAAATCTTTGGACTGTGAAATTTTGAGTTAATGCTGAAATGAGTTAAGACGGGGCACTTTTGGGAAGGCATGATTTGTTTTGAACAACGTGAGGACATGAGTTTTGGCAGGGGCTAGGGGCAGAATAAAATGTTTTGGCTGTGTCCCCACCCAAATCCCATCTTTAGTTGTAGCTTCCACAATTCCCATGTTCTGTGGGAGGGACCCTGTGGAAGTTAATTGAATCATGGGGGCAGGTCTTTCCCATGCTATTCTCGTGATAGTGAAAAAGTTTCACGAGATCTGATAGTTTTATGAAGGGAGGTTCCCCTACACAAGCTCTCTTGCCTGCCACCATGTTAGACGTAACTTTGCTCCTCTTTCACCTTCCACCATGACTGTGCAGTCTTCCCAGCTATGTGAAACTGTGAGTCAATTAAACCTCTCTCTAAATTACCCAGTTTTGAGTATGCCTTTATCAGCAGTGTGAGAACAGACTAATACATAATTTAACCCCAAAGAAGAGCTCTTTAATGGAGAAATTCATATATCATGAAATTGATCCTATTCCTGAAATCTTTACTGTGATGACTGAGGACCTCTAGCCAGGTTCCTTACTTACATCACTTGGAATTCGTTGGCCTCCATATAAGACTAGTTTGAACTGACAGTGCTGAGTTTACAAGGTTTCAAATATATGCAAAATATACATAACCATATTAATGATTAATGGTGACATGCTTATAAAATGGTGACTCTAACAAGCTCTATTAGGTAGAGATACATGCAATCATTGAGTTCTGTCAAGAGATGGTGCCATTTATGCACAATAATGCACATTTTTCAGTTTATTATTCAATATAATAAATTCTAACAATTTTCCAAAAGTGCTCATATAAAAAATAATAGGCCTTTATGTTTTAGTAAGTTGTTGTTTTCAGTAATCATTTCTTCCTCAGATATTTTTTGGTGTTTTATTTTGTCATATTTATTGGCTATTATTTCTGTTAGAAACAGCTTCTGATACTAAGAAAGAAACATCAACAAGAGAAGACACCTCTCCCACAAAAAAATTTATTCCAGCTGCATTTTGATTTGAAGTTGAATAAAGACAAAGGTAAAAAGAAAAACTAAGAAGACGTTCCCAGGTGAGTCATTGGAGTTTCAACTAGCCTGGTCAGGGGCCACTGTTAAACTACAGATATTTGATAGGAATTGTCCCTTTAACTGTGAGAAAATGGGTTCCTAATGATACTTTTTGCTTTTCACTCTGGGTTAGCTTCTCTTCAGTTCATAAATGCCCATACCTGGTTCTGTCAACATTTTTGGTTCAGATTATGTGCTTTATGAGGCCAAACATAGCAACACAAACATTTAAATTGCTTCCATGTTTTACAACCTCAACTGCTGTATTTTATATAAAGGCCACAAAATGAATACTGTTATTGATGAAAATTGGGTTACCCTGAGGACTCTTGCTTAACTGAAATCACAAATGGAGCAGACGGAAAAATCAAAAGTGTATGCTGAGAACGGTGAGTAAAGAGTGAACTCCTCAGAGCAGTAATAATTTTCATGTCTAGAGGCCAGAAGTAAGAAAAGAGGGAGTTTTTTTCTTATTGGGAAATTTTATTTCCAATGTTACAAAAATGAATAGTTTTAGTTACTTAGAAAAAAAGTTATTTGTAAGAGGGACTCAAAAATAGTTTTTAAATATTACTATATGCTAGAATCTGATTTTGTTTTTTTGTTTTGTTTTGTTTCTTTTGGTTTCTATTTATCGTAGGCCTGCAGGTTTTATTTTTAAAATGTAACAAAACGTATTTGATGTTCCTCAAAATGCTTTTATGTTGATCAGCACTCAATGCAAGGTCTACCTGTCATAATTACACTGTATATACTTCAGTCAGGAAAGTAAGAAGCTTCTGCTTTGAAAACTAGTGGACCATTTATTAAACCAATTTTAATCTTCCTGACAGTCATACATTCACCTAAAACAATAATAATAA